>NC_057805.1:476565497-476619768 GCF_018294505.1 Triticum aestivum
GGTCCTCTGTGGCGGATGTAATTTAAGTGTGCATGGCTTCATCATAGAGAGGTGATGTGTATGGCAGAGGCCACCAACGATGGGGTGCGAGAGAGAAAATGCCCGTAGAGAGGGAAGAGAAGGTGTGTGCGCGTGAGAGGAGTCGACATCGAGAGAACGTGTTTGTTCGAGAGACACCGAGGAAGACTACTATATATCGATGGTGCATGTAGGCGGGAATTAAACAAAGGGATGGTCTTATTGGTTTCGGGGATATAGGGGAAGAGTGAGAGGGGGGGGTAGCTAGAAGGAGATTGTTAAGTGTGAGTGTGTGTTTTACCCATCCAGGCGGAAGTTATGTGCACAAAAGAGGAGAATGATTCGATGTGGCATTAGGATTGAGGGTAATTAACTACGTATGGAGACATAGAGACCTTGAACGTGCATGTGTGAGAGGTATACATGTATACGTGGGATGTGTGTGTGTGTGTGCGCGCGCATGATCGAGATAAAAGAAATAATACATAAGTCATAAGATCAACGACATGGGAGAGATGGATCGGTATGACAATATGCATGCATGTGAGAATGCAGGGAAGAAGGCCCGACAATTGAGCATGTGTTTTTATCTTTAAGAGATAGTGGCGTGGGCTGGAGCATGCATCTATGGCGAGCAGAGGGAGTGAGGCGCAACGATTGTGCAAAAGATACCAACCTATAAATGCATATGTATGGAGAGACATATATAGTGTGGGTGATAGGAAGCAAGACTCCGTGCGAGAAAGAAATGTTGACGGAGAAACTACAGATAGATACAGAGATGGAGATGCTAGCTAGAGGGACATCCGCTAGTTTGGGTGTTGGAGATGACCGTCGGGTGATTCAAAGGGTGAAGTTATATATGTGTGTGAGAGGGCACTTGACTGCATGTAGAGAGAAACATATGTAGTGTGCGTGATAGGAATCAAGAGTGAGGGCGAGAAAGAAGGTTGATGGAGAAACAGATAAATAGAAAGATAAAGATGCTAGCTAGTGTGCGTTAGAGATAGGAGTCGAGTGGATCAGAAGGATGGGTTATGTGTGTGGGTGTGAGAGAGATAGAGAGAGGGTGCATGTGAGTCACATACAAACAGATATCAGAGAGAAATGAGATCCAGAGAGACGGAGTTTTGTGTCTGCGAGAGAGAAAGATATTTCACAACGAGAGTGATAGCTAGAGAGACATACGAGGGAACGCAAGATATCTCTAGGGAGAGAGGGTGTGTGAGCGACATACAAGAGAACAATGGAGAAATATGAGACGCTAGGAGACAGAGTTTGTGTTTGTGTGTGAGAAAGAGACATTGAAGAGGAAGAGTCGTAGGTTCTCATATCTAAGGAGCGAAAGACATCTCTGTATGAGGGGTGTGCGAGTGGCACACATGGGAATAGTAGAGAGAAATGAGACCCCGGGAGACAAAGTTTTGTGTTTGTGTGAGAGAAAGAGATTCCACATGGAGAATCATAGTTAGAGACACATAGCAGGGAGCGAGATATACTTAGAGAGAGATAGAGTGATGAAGGTCGAGGGAGAGAGTACCGTCAGTGTGTTACGAAGATAAAAGATCATTGTCGACATACAGGTAGCACGAGAGATACCTGAGAGACGATGAATACGTATAGGTCCAGAGAGATAGTCCTATATAAGCATGAGTGATAGCTATATGAGACGAATAACTGGATTAAAGGGGATTCAAATATTTAAATTGGAGATCACGACATCGATAATATCATAACGCAAATTGGTGTATCAAACATGTGTATTCATTTGAATTTGGGCACACGTGTAATGTTATATAGTTTATCAATATTGGTGATCCATAGATTCTTCCATTACAAACAATGCATGGTTTATATGCAATTAATGTCTAAACGGGATTACACTATATGTTGCGTGTGTGAAACACATTATACATGTTTGAGAAGTAAAAAAAACCCGCATGAAACACACATTAATTGGAGACAGTTAGCGAGGAATGCATACATTGGATTTCAACATAAAGTGTTTTCAAATATTTGAAAATCCAAATTGATGGATACAACCTTATGAATCTGAGATCATGCCATTTGTAAACCATATTTATGTATAAATGGTGTTGTGCTTTTGAAAGTATATATAAAAAAATGATGTATATAGAATGTAATTCCAATTGAAAATGGATCCCGCCCGAAAAAATAGAATACAAACGGGATTCGAATTGAGTTGGCACGGTAAATGTGCACTCTGCAAAATTTGAACGAAGAGGGGAAAGTCGCAGTAACCGCCCAAAACCAAAATCTGCGAGATGGAAATCACTACTGCCTATCCCTGCCACGCAAAGCCTATCTGCTGGATTTCTATAGGTTTCGATAGGGGTAGGTTTGTAATTTCACCCAAACGTGACGTAACCGCCTCTCACCCGGATTCATACACGGTGGGCGCCAAAACACAGTGTGTCCTCGGCCGAAATCAACTCCCTCCCCGATTCATATTCATACACGGTGGGCGCCAAAAACAAACTCTCGTCGGCAAATATTCGGTGTATGCGAGATTACCATCCTATCCCCAACCGACTAATGTTGCTGTGATGTAGTAAAAATTTGAAACGGGGGCTAAGTTTGTAAATTTCCTCGCATTTGAGACAAGCGCGCCCTGAATACATGGTTCCCCCCTTCCTCTCTACCTCCCTTTTCCCCATTCGTACTCCGTGGGCGCCAAAACACCCTATCCACCCCACCCTCCTCCGTCCGCCGCCGTCCGCCACCCCATCCACCGCCGTCGTCCTCCACCATGCCGGAGCTGATACCCTAACGCCGCCGTCCATTACAAGAGATCGACCTCTCCCATCCACGGCTTCGGACCGGGATCCTTGCATCCCGTCCTCTCGCTTCATCCCCGCCGTCGTCCACCTTGCCGGCGCCACTCCTACAACTGTCTCGTCCATCGTGCCCCGCCGCCACCGTCTACCCTCCTAGATCTGCTTCCACGCCGCCGACAGCCATCGCTACCGCCGCACCGTCAAATTCTCAGCAGATGCGTACACGGCGCCGCACCAGAGGCGGTACTCTTTCGTATCTGCTCAACTTATTTATCACAGCAAGAAAATAGATCGCCACTGCTTTACTCTGATTTCTTGTCTTGGTTGCGAAGTTGCCTTTGTCCGGTTTGCACCTTCAGATCCGCCATGGCACGCTCAACACTATACTCCCAATGCTTATGGTTTTCCCCTTTTATATTCCACACTAATTAAATCACAGTAGACTAAATTTCAAAATTGGGTCAGTCGATTTTTTAGAGCTCGCCGGAGTTCGCCGGTGCGAACGAAGGGGCTTGGGTGGTTGTGGGCCCTCGCCGAACGAAGAAAACTCGACGCGGGTGGGGGTTGGGGGTGGTGGTGGCGGAGGAACACAGGCGGCGGGGGCCGGTGGTCCGGCCGGCAGCCCGTGCGGTGTTCTGTATGGGAAGAATCAGAGACGAGAAAGAAGATGGGTTAGGAGACGTAGGATCTTCATCCAACCGCCTGAAATGGTCGAGAGACAGCTGGGAGTTGCATTCTTAATGCGCTATGGTTCATCATGTGTGGGCACTGCGCAACCAACATTTTATTATCCAAAATCTGCTTGCTCTTCTTTACCATGTTCCTCTTCCGTTCTTCTTTAATATGTAATCTCTCCGTTCCTAAATACAAGTCTTTGTATAGATTCCACCATGGACTACATATGGAGCAAAATGATTGAATCTACACTCTAAAATGTATCTGGATACATCTGTATGTGATCCATAGTGGAAATCTCTACCAAGACTTATATTTTGGAACGGAGGGAGTATGATAGTGGTAGAGTATGTTCCTTGTACTGAAGATGAGCAGGGACTTTTGCAGTGTAGAGGTCTATACGGTCGGTTGTGATGGACACTTTGAGCCTCTTTGATTCGTAGGATCTTGTAAACATAGGAATAGGATTTGTAGTCACCTGCCCACTTGAATCCTATAAGAATAGCAAGGAAATGCGGGGAGCTGTGTCGCCTTTGAGAGTAACACTGATATTAACAGTACCGCACCTTCACTTGAAGAGAGCTGGTATCCGAAGCCTTTCTAGCCGTACCGGCAATACTAGCACATATATTCCAGCAAGTTCCACTTTGCTGATTTTACTCTGATGCTTACGGTTTTAACCGTTATATCTACACTATGATCTGTGTAGCTGCTTTGTGTCGCACTAGCAGCAGTCCACTCTTGAAGCTAAACACTGCAATGACTTACAAAATTGGCACCAAGGCATTGAGTGCCATTCTGGATGCAATGAAACTCATACGCTCCCCACCTGTTGATTCTTGTTCAGAATATGATCCTAATGACTCTTGTTCAAAATTGCCACATATAGAGAGACAACATGGAATTGCATTTCTTTGGGCGCTGTGATTCATCATGAGTGGGCAACCAACATTGTATGCAATGAAGCGGAACCTCAAGAATATGCTTCCTCTTCTGTTCTTTAACATGTTCCTCTTTGTTTATTCTGTATTTAGTACGTACAGTATGTTGCTTGTCAGGAAGGGGCGCAGGGACATCTGCAGTCAACAGCTGATAGAGCTGGCCTGTACGTGATCGATAGGCTTTCAATTACTAGCGGCAATACAACTCCGTATTTTCAAGCCAGTTCCACTTTCCCGATTTATATATCGTGGTTATGGTGTACCCCTGTTATGTACACTATGATCTGCCTAGTTGTTGTGTGCTCTTGTTATCATGGTTTGGCAATAAACTCTCTATATAGTATATTATGAACCTATCATCTGCCAGCTATCCTTACTTCTGGAGCCTATTTTTTTATGTACTTGTGCCAGATTATATAAATGCACACACCATATTACAGCACACATGAGATCTCTCATCAGAATCCAGTGATAGCACACAAGTGTTTACAGGGGCGCCCCTATATTAGAATATCATCTGCATTACAAAGATAATCTCACAACTATTTATGTTTTCAGGGTTCTCAGATATTATACGCAATTACAGTGAATATCAGAATCCGCGCATCAGAAGAATATTGTGGAACACTGCAATGACTTACAAAATTAGCACCAAGGCATTGAGTGCCATTCTGGAAGCAATGAAACTCATACGCTCCCCACCTGTTGATTCTTGTTCAGAATATCATCCTAATGACTATTCTAACCTCGAGGAGTCAAAGGCAGATGGCATGTCCTGTTCACCCATCAAGGTGCCTGTTCTAATTTGGCAAGGTTTTATTGATTGCGCGTATCTTGCATATGTTGTCTTGCATTTCTTCTACTTTGTTGCACCGCCATCTGCTTAGTTTACTCATCATATAACTCGAGATGCCATGCCCATCCATTATCAATACATATTCCATCTGTCATCATACCATGTTTTTCCACTCAAATGCTATTCTTGTGCATCAGACATCAAAAAGGAAGAGGGTGATTGCCGAACCTGAAGGAGCACCAGCAAAGTCCTTGAAAAACGTGGTGGTGCCAGAGAAATCAGACAGCGCCCCACTTATATTGGCTGTACAACCAGTGACACTAAACGTAGGACCGACTCCAGCAGACTGTACCCATACTTCACTGGCCACACCACTAGCCCCACCACACAGGACCTACACTCCAGCAAAAGGTATACCGATTTCATTTGCCATAGCACCAGCTGTACCACAGAAAAATCCCACTCCAGCAAAAAGTACAGCAAGTCCACCGGCCGAAGACTTATCCCAACTGCAGAGACGGCCAATTCTTGCAGATTGGAACCACATTCCATTTATTCCCAGTTTAAAAGACAATGCTTTCAATGTTGTTAGGGACTACGTGCATATATTCCCATCATGGGAATATTATAGTGAAGACAAACACCATTTTCACATGTTCCTGTCCAACTTACGTGTAAGTGCTATTATTCATGGTTATTATTTTCCTATTTTCTGCTGATCGAACACATCAATGATTTACATTAGATTGTTGTAACTAGGCGAGGGTTAATCTGGATAGTCATGACGAGCAAAGCTTGCTTGTGCTTTTCAAGGAAGCATTGCAGCAGTATCGGTGTTACCTGAGGAAATCACACTTTGATGGCAAGTCTATAAACGAATTTCCGGTGAAGTCTCCTGTGCTAAATTTAGAAGACATTGAATGGAAAAACCTTGTTATGCACTGGTCTCGTTCCCAGGATGAGGTACTGTCTATGAAATCAAATGACAATTTGAACTTCTACTTTTCCGCATGTGCCTTACGGATCTTTTTTGCAGGAAATCTGCTCGAAGAAGAATTCCGGTTTGAAAAGAACGACATGATATCACAAATATGCTGCCCGCTGCTTTGCTCTTGTTAGTACCTGTTGTCCTGTATCACTGTACTTGCATACATACCTTGTTCATTATGTGACAGCAGTATGCATGATAGCTTGCTTATCAAATTTTCGCTCCAAATTATCCGATCTGTATGAATGGTTACATTAGTGTAGAATATATCCAATGCCAATGATTTTTTAGCTCTGCATTGTTCTTGTAAGTACATGCTGTCCTTTATCAGTGTACTTATATTGACAAGTAGTTGTTCATGTACCATCACTCTGCAGCTTATTTTCCTTTGCCCTCCATTTTCTACACATCAGATCTATATTTACTCTTACCATAAGGTTGGTAGTGAAGAAGTTTAGCTGTGCATTGCTCTTGGCTGTGTCTTTTGCCTGTATCGCTGCACATACATTTATAGCTACTTGGTTATGTAGCATCACTCTTCATCTTATCTTAAATATTCTCCATTTTTTCGTATATTATCACATCTATATTTACTCTTAACAAAATGTAGAATAAAGGCAATGCTTATGAAGACAATTCTATGGTAAACTTCTTGAATTGCCCCCCCAGCAGCATGGACAAGGGCTTTATAGAGCCTGTCTTCACCACTAATGTAAGTTTGTCCTTCTCAAGCCTTCAAACTTTGTTGTGTATATTTGGTTAGGCATGACTGCAACAGCTGTTTATTTTTGGTGTTTGCATCAAATTGCATGTTTAAAGTTTATTATGTAGTTCATAAACAAAAGTTTGTCCTTCTCAATTTAAGTTTTTAGTTGTACAACCAAGTTCCTTCTTCATACCATGTAAATTAAACTATACAGAGCAAGTGGTCTTCTTTTGCACTGCATGTATGCTTCTGTTCTTCATCCGTAATCCAGTGGTGTGGTGAACCTACCCACTACAACACAATGTCATATTCTGCAATGTCTTAACTATGAACAATGTCATATCATTCTACTATTATTTAAACCGTCTCTTTATTTGCCAATCTGAAATGGGATAAATTGACAGCACACTTACCATTGATACTTATGAGTTCTTGATCTGTAATCTAGTGGCGTCGTGAAGCTGCCAACTCCTTCACAACGTCATTTCCTGCCATGTCTTGACCTGAACAATACCTTATTGTGTTAATGCAATTTTAAACTGTGTCACTTTATTCGTCAGTAAGAAATGTGATGAATTGTCAGCACTGATACTTTTATGTGCAAAACCTGTCATCTGTCTGCTTGTTTATCTTTCAGAGTGAGGAAGATATAAGTGTTGAACAAGCGCAGTCTCATCATCTTGCTCAGGTGGTTGCGCTGCAGCTCGCCAGCAGGGCTAACCTTTCTTGAACTCTATTGAAGTGCTGTCGGTTTTGTATATTATTTTGTCGGCGTGTTTATTTGCACTGGTGGCGATCTTTGATGCCCAGTGTATGTAATCTGCTGTCTGCTTGTGCTTTATTATCATAGTGGCGACTTTTGATGCCCAGTGGATGTAATATGCCGTAATTTCTTTATTGTATTGTCTAGGTTTTTTCTTATTCACGATGCTGCAGTTATTTTACTGTATATATATCCTGTCTTCGCAGTAAACCGGCCAAACCGTAAAATTACGGTACATAATCGGGCCATCATGCAATCACGATGTATGATCCGCATCATGGGCCTCGTCAAACTAGCCCACTAGTAGATTCGGGCCTTTAATAGGCCGAGTAACCCCCGCCCCTCTTTTCGCAAGAAAACTCAATGGGCTTTTAGGAGGCTGAGAAGTAGGTTGGGCCTGAAACGTGCCGAACAGCTCACGGGCCGGCAGCAGCCCGTAATGGACTCCGGCCCATGATTGTGCGAACCAAATCATGGGCTTTTAACAGGCCAAAATTGTCTCGGTCCTTGTTTGGCCCAATCAGATATCGGCTGCGAGCAGGCCGGATGCAAACCGGGCCGTAGTTAGGCCCAACTATATGATGGGCTTTTAACAGGCCGAAATTAATATAGGGCCGAAATGTTAAACGGGCCCTTAACAGGCCGAAACTAATATCAGGCCGAATTACTAAATGGGCCTTTAGCAAGTGGGCCCAAAAGCATAGCGTCCAGTTAACGGGCCCAATCTGATATGGGCCATAATTGAGGCCAAAGCCTCTTAAAGGGCCGGACCTGATCTGGGCCGTGATTTGGCCCAGAACGTGGGAGGGTTTTAACGGGCCGGATCTCATATGGGCCATTATTAGGCCCGGAATGTGGCAGGCCATTAATAGACTGGATCAAATATGGGCCGACATTTGACCCAAAACATGGCAGCCAGTTAATGGGCCGGCCTACTAGGGTCCTCAAAATCTTGTGGGCCTACAGCTAGGCCAGCCCATTAGTGTCGGCAAAATCTCGTGGGCCTTTAGCTGGGCCGGCCCATTATGATCCAAAAGAATTTTGTGGGCCTTTACCTGGGCTGGCCCATTATGGCACACAAAAATCTTGTGGGCCTTTACCTGGGCCGGCCCATTATGGCCCACGAAATCTTGTGGGCCTTTAGCTGGGCCAGCCCATTATGGTCCACAAAATCTCGTGGGCCTTTAGCTAGGCTGGCCCATTATGGTCCGCAAAATCTTGTGGGCCTTTAGTTGGCTGGCCCATTTAAACTTGATGGGCCGTGCCACGTGTCGACGTATCATAGGCGCCTTCTGTCCAATGAGTGGATGACATCTGTCCCAACGATGAGCCGACATGTGTTTCCTCCAGCCAATGATGATTTTACACGTGGAAAATCCCCATTGGTCGCGGCTTTTAACGGGTTATCGGATCCAAAACCTGACCCGATAGCTTAACGGCGTTCCGTTACGGTGGATGCCACGTGTCGGTCACCCTTGATGAAAGCACTTCTGTGACGCGCGATTTATCGTCATGGAAGTGGACACTTCCGTGATGATAATTTTGGCAATGTCATGGAACACTTCTACGACAGCACATGTATGACTATCTTGATTCTGTCATAAATTTTTCATGGATGTACATGCATGACAGAAAACGCGACCTACTGTGACAAACACGTATCATCACGGAAGTGTATTTTTTGTAGTGATTAGAGATTACATCAGGGAAAAGAGGTGTTACACCACTGCATAGAGGGGGAGAGAGTTGGTGTTGACGGCGGCAAAGTTGGTGGTGTATATCGCCGTCATTATCCTTGCCCCGGCGACACTCCGGTGCCACCCGAGAGAGGGGGAGAGAGCCCCCTCCTTCTTCTTCTTCCTTGCCCCCCTAGATGGGAGGAGGGTTTCCCCTCTGGTCCATGGCCTCCATGGCGCCGGAGGGGCAAGATCCCCTCCTAGATTGGACCTCTCTCTCTCTCTCTCTCTCTCTCTCTGTTATCTTCTGTTTCACGTTCCTATTTTCTGGCCGAAAACCGTTTCTTATATTCCCAGAGATCCGTAACTCCGATTGCGCTGAGATTTTAACATGATTTTTTTTCCGGATATAAGCTTCCTTTCGCCCGGAGTAGAGCCCCAATCGACTCATGAGGTACCCACAACCCATCACCACGCACCTGGGGCCTGGGCCACGCCCTGGTGTCTCGTGGGGGCTGTGGGTCCCCTCTTTCGTTGATTCCGGCTCCCAAAATCACATATATGCCAAAATAATTCTCTGTAATTTATTGCATTTCGACTTCGTTTGATATGGATATTCTGCGAAACAAAAAACATGCAACAAACAGCAACTGGCACTGGGCACTGGATCAATATGTTAGTCCAATAAATCATATAAAATGTTGCCAAAAATATGTGAAAGTTGTATAATATTGGCATGGAACAATAAAAAATTATAGATACGATGGATACGTATCAAACATCATCTTCGAAGGTGGTGCAGTGGCCGTTGCCTCCGCTGGCGGTGCCACCGCGGCTGCCTACGATCCCGAGGAGACCCAAAGCCAAGACGGCCGAGCGCCATTCATGCTGATGACCTATGATCAAGCTGGCATGGACGACACTTTCATGCAAGATCAGGTCGGCATTGTTAGCTTCCCGCTCGACCACGAGTTCCCGGAGGACTACGGTCTCGAGGAAGAGGATGAAATGGACATCGACAGGGAGCCTTTATTCGAGGACGAGCTCGCCAACCAAGCCAGGGCGAAGCCGGAGCGCAAAATCAAGCCGACAAAGGCATACATGCTGTCCGAGGACAAACTCCTTTGTGAGTGTTGGAGGGACATTGGGCAAGACCCCAAGGTCGGCCCCGAACAAAAGGCATCAACCTTTTGGCTTCGTGTTCATCGTGAGTACCATGAACACAATAAGTTTGCGATGTATCAAATGCAAAGCAAGCGTGGGTGGGTGTCCCTATCGAAGTGATGGAGGGTGATACAACAAGAGTGCAACAAGTTATGTGCCACCCTTGAGAGCGTCAAGGCAAGTCCCATGAGCGGCATTGGCATGGAAGATATGGTATACACACTACTAGAATCAGCTTCTTTGCCGTCTGCCATGGCAGACGGCAAAGGCATAGATCCCGGACGGCAAACTCCTTTGCCGTCAGCCAGCGGACGGCAAACTGTCCGTCTGAACACGTGCCAGCAAAGGCCTTCTTTGCCGTCCGCTTCTTAGAAACGGACGGCAAAGGATTGTGCCATCCACCATCCGAGGCCAGCAGACGGCAAAGATAACGGACGATAGTGGGGTGGGGGTGAGAACTGTTAGGGGGTTAACGGTGCTCTTTGCCATCCGCTGACAGACGACAAAGAGCTCAGCTAGGCCAGCACTGGGAAGCTGCCACGTGTCCAGCTATGCCGTCTGCTAGCAGACGACAAAGACTTTTGAATCTTTGCCGTCTGCTGGCGGACGACAAAGATTCAAAGGTCTTTGCCGTCCGCTGGCAGACGGCAAAGTGATCAAATAGGCAGCCAGTGTTCCCAGTTTCTACAGGCAGCTGCCACGTGTCCTCTTTGCCGTCTGCTAGCAGACGGCAAAGAGGCTATATATCCCCTGTTTTTATTTATATCCATTTAATTTCACAGGAATTCACACACAGATATACATATTTTTTTTCACAGGCACAATAGACATATGCTGTATCCAACACATAGCTCCATCCATGACAACATACATACATAAGAAACACAGTTCCATCCATACATATTACAGTAATATCACAATGTTCATCCAACACATTGTTCCATGCATCCATATAACAAGTTCCACATTTTTCATCGATACAAACGAAAAGAAGAACAGGGAAACAAGCACTCCATCCATGCAAGCTTCCATATAGTGAATTAAATCTGCAAAATGGGAAACAAGAAAGTTAGAAGAAGAAGACTAGAATCAGAAGAAGAAGAAGAAAATGAAGAAGAAGAAGAGGAAGAAGGAGAAGTTAGCATACTTAGGTAAAATGGAGCTAACCTAGCTAATTATGCCATTTTTGAGTGAACTAAGCATATTATGCCATTTTTGATATAAAGCAGCTTAGTATAGGTCATTATTGAGCTAACCTAGGTAACTAAGCATATTAGAGCTAACTTAGAGCTAACTTCATTTTGGAGAAGAAGAAGAAAACTAGAAGACGAAGAAGAAGACTAGAAGAAGAAGAATAAGTTCTTCTTCTTCTTCTTTTCTTCCTATTCCTTCTTTTCTTCCTCTTCCTTGATTTTCTTCATCTTATTATGTCATTTGTGGACTAAATAGGCTAAATTATGTCATAAATGGACTAAATAGGCTAAATAAGAAGAAAAATGCCATTTTTGAGCTTACCTAGCTAATTATGCCATTTTGACCTAACTAAGCTTATTGTGTCATTTTAGAGGACAACAAGCTAAGTATATGGCATTTAGGAGGTTAGCAAGGTTATTATGCCATTTACGAATGAAAACAAGTAAGAGGAAAAGAACAAGAAGAAGAAGAAGAAGAAGAAGAAGAAAAGAAGAAGAGGAAGAATAAGAAGAAGAAGAAGAAGAAGAAGAATTCTTCTTCTTCTTCTTCTTCCTATTCCTTCTTTCCTTCCTCTTCCTTGATTTTCTTCATCTTATTATGTCATTTGTGGACTAAATAGGCTAAATTATGTCAAAAAGGACTAAACAGGCTAAATAAGAAGAAAAATACCGTTATCACGGAGGTGTAGGAATGGCCGGGGCTGCGCTAGTGGCAGACTGAGGTGAAGGACCGGTCGGGGTTCCGGCATTGGCAGACGCAGAAGGATTGGTCGATGCTTGTCAGGAGCCATGCTGCACCAAAGATCATTTTCAAGAATGTCTTGTTAGCATGATGCAAACTGAAATGTGAATAGTAGTAACTAACGACCATTCAAATCAAACTCACCGTGGTCGCCGGAGCAATCTGGGGCATCGGCGGAGGGGCCTGACCGTTTTTCTCGCACATGGTCTGCACATTTGGTTCTCACGAGTCAGTCATATTAGTTAGTAATGCGAACATTACGTGCATGATTGGGCTAATATGCACGAGAAACGTACCATGATGAGCTCGTATAGGGCCCGGTTAGACGCCTCGTTCCGGTTCCTCTCCTCCTCCAACAGCTTAGCCGTCCTCTCCTCCATCTCCCTCTCCGCCGCCTCCCTTTTTGCCTCCTCCAAAAGCGCCTGGGTCTTCAATATCTCTTTCTCAACCAATGCCTGCAACACACCACTCCTCGTTAGCATTGTAATCATCGACGAACGCACACACAATGTAATGGAGGAAAGGTGAGAGAGTACGTATAACTAACCGCCATGGCGAGCTCCGCGGGCCGTGCACGAGGCGTTATCTCAGGATCAGAGCTACTCAGGCGCTTTTTGATCTGCGGTAGAGTCCTAAGACAACGTATCAGTCCATCACCAATGGCTTGAGAGCCATGGGACCTCCCGCCACCAGATATCATCACCAGCTCTGTATCAAAAGGATCCTGGCTCGGGTTAAAGTCCTCCCCTTTCCTCGCCTTCCCCTCGTCTCTGTACTTCACAAGCTTGTGGTGGGAGGAGATGTTGGTGAAGCTCTCTGGATGATCTAGGTCAGACTCCGTGAATGGCTTGGCCTTCTTGTACGGGGCCATATGGGCCATGCCATAGAGGTCGAACAGATTTGGCACAGGCTTCTTGTGGTGGTGCGCCCGAGAGAGAGAGGAACAAAATATTAGTTCAGGGCTCAAGCTATCATGAAGAATGATATTGCTATGTAAATAGGTCATTTTGGAGCTAAGAAATGTTATTATGTCATTTTCGAGGAAAATAAGCTAAGTTTAGCTCATTTTCGAGGTAACCAAGATTATTATGCCATTTTGACCAAAGTATGCTAATTATGTCATTTTCGAGGTAACCAAGATTATTATCGAAGGTAGTTATGCCATTTTTAGCTAACTAAAGCATATTTAGGCATTCTATAGAGCTATCTAAGGTTATTATGTCATTTTAGAGCTAATTATGTCATGAATGAACTAACTAAGATTAGTTTAGGTCGTTATTGAGCTATCGAAGGCAGTTATGCGATTTGATACGTCTCCAACGTATCTATAATTTTGATTGTTCCATGCTATTATATATTCTGTTTTGGATGTTTAATGGGCTTTATTATACACTTTTATATTATTTTTGGGACTAACCTATTAACCAAGGCCCAGTGCAAATTGCTGTTTTTTTGCCTATTTCAGTGTTTCGCAGAAAAGGAATATCAAACGGAGTCGAAACGGAATGAAACCTTCGGGAGCGTGATTTTTGGAACAAACATAATCCAGAGGACTTGGAGTGGACGTCAAGAAATCAACAAGGAGGCCATGAGGCAGGGAGGCACGCCTGCCCCGTCGTAGAATTAACACGTCAGATGTCCTAGGTGTAAGGACTTAGTCGTGACGCCAACGCATCTATGTAGTAGCTTGAGAGGGGTTGATTGGGATGAGAGACGCAGGGCGGATCAACGCTCAAGACAAGGGTTTAGACAGCTTCGGGCCCCGGGAAACATCATCCGGTAATAACCCTACATGCTGTTTGTGGCTAGGTCTCATTATGCTTATGAGAGAGTCGCCGGTAAGCCGGCTCTTTGTGTCTAGCCCTAGAGATTGTTTCTTGTTGCTCCTCCCTCTTTGGGGTGCCCTGCCCCTCCTTATATAAGTTAGAGGGGCGGGTTACATGTGGAGTCCTAGTAGGACTAGGACTAGTCTATCTTCTCTTACAAGTTAATTACAAGTCCGGGTCTTGCTTCCTCGTAGAGGAAATATTCATCATCCCTTTCTTCTTAAGTCGGCCCATCATAAACGTGAGCCGGCCTTCTGGGCCTTGGGCCTAGTCTTCTATCTGACCCGCCATCGGGGTCATCCGTGAGTCGTCAGGCTCGTGAGTCGTCTGACAGTGAGCCGCCAGACCCGTGAGTCTCCAGTCCTCCAGCGGGTCACGGTGAAGCGCCAAGTTTGGCCGGGTCATACTTCCGGCCGGGTCATACCGCGGGGTATATCCCCGACATTAGCCCCCAGTTTAATTTGGATTTATCCATGTTAAACTAATCTGCAATATAAACACAAGAACAAATTTGACAGGTCGTGTTCCGGGTTAAATATTCTTGAGTCGGCTTTCAATGCTCTGACTTGACAAAAATATTGGTCTTCAAATATTCAACGTATATTCATCCGGCTTAAAGATATAAAACTTGCCGGTTTATGAGTATCAAAATTGCCGGGTTATAAATAGATGATGCCAAGTCATAATTGTCGCCGACGCCGGTTTATGACTTTTGCAGACACCAGGTCAATCTGATTTACTCAAAACTGAGAATTTGAAGATATTTCTCCCTTATATCCATATTACCTGTAGCCCCCAAGGGCCGGTTTAATCAGCATGAATAAGCCGGGACTTATCACCATGGCTTTAACTAAAATCCAGTTGTGTAGCCCCCATGAGTCGGCTATAGTCATAGTAGTGTAGCCGGGTCATCCTAGAATTGTCTTGAATTGTTGCCAGGAGCAATTGGTAGCCCCCAAGGGCCGGCTCATTACGATGTGATGAGTCGGGTCTTCAATGAAGTGAGCAAAAAATGACTTTGCATTAGCCCCCAAGTGCCATGGTACACGCTGGAAGTGACATGGGACTTGCATATTTGATGTAATCTCAACTTGAATAATGTAGCCCCCAAGTGCCGGGTCGTAAGCCTGCAGCGACTCGGGACTATTTCCTCCATTGTAAAATAAATCATGCCCATTGATAAAAATAATAGCCGTTGCGCTAAAACGACTTTGAAAACCTCAATCATAACACTGGTTATTGATAATCACAATAGAAATCCAGCCATGTTGGCTATTCAAGATTTGAATAATATAATCCGGTATGAAAACCTCAATCATTCAATATCATCATGAAAATTCAGCCAGTTTTGGCTATTAAAGGTTTGAATACCTCACCGGTTGACAAGTAAACCCGGAGTTGAAATACCTGGCGGCTCTTGGCCAATGACGACTTAATGCGCCTTCATTGTAAGCCGGAATTTTTGTAACCCGGTGGCCTATAGCCCTTGAGAAAACCAATAATTGATAACCCTTTTGAGACACCAATTTGAGTGATGAGCTTGGACTGAAGCATTTATATAAGTCATAGTTCTGCAAATCCTGCACAGAGTTTAAACAACATATGCCCTAGCGACTTAACGTCAAAAGCCAGGGCGGGTAACCACCCAAATGTAGTCTTACCCTGCACATAAGTAGATCACAAGAACCCTTGGCGGTTTGCCGCAGGGCGGGTCATATAAAAAACCCGAAAAGAATCATAAATAGCCAAGCCGGTTATCAATCATTATGTTAAGACACAATTGATGTTATCATACTTATGATCCTTTGGATGATACCACCGGTTTACGTGACCCGGAGGGTGAAGTTGATAACGTAACCCTGTAAAAGCTGGCACATATGATATTTGTGACGACTCAAATACTTGTGATTGTATAAAAACAGATAAATTTTTTGAGGCTTCTAATTCGAATACGATCAGTAAACCGTTCCAAAGGGGTTAAGCTAAGATTCGAATACGATCATATAGCCCCCAGTGGCGTTGGCGTTGCCGATCAAAGTGGGTATCGACAGCTATGTTCTCTTTGGTTCGAATACGACCTATGTTTGAACAGGAAGCCCCCAAATGACCTTAAGAGTTGTTTAGCGACGCTGATTCGAATACGATCCACGTCGAATCCCAAAGGGGTTGAGCTATGATTCGGATACGATCAAGAAGCCCCCAAGTAGGTTCAGCAGTTTGCTACTCAAAAGGGTATCGACAGCTATGTTCTCTTTGGTTCGAATACGACCTATGTTTGAACTGGAAGCCCCCAAGTGACCATATAAGTTTTGGCATTGCGCCGATCAAGAGGGTACTGATAGCTATGCTCGATGAGCGGGAAGCCCCCAAGTGATCATAATAAGATAAGCTGTAAGGCAGGATACCCATGTTTGAACCATGCATCATGGCAGCAAGTTCTTTAGCAACCTTTGATTTTTCTGAGAACTCGAACTTGCGAGAGATTAATTCTTTTTGAACCGGAAGTTTTAAACCGAATGTGAAAACTTCAAAACTTTGTGAGAGATAAATTTACCTTGAGCCGGATTTGAACCGGATTTGAGAGCTTCAAAGCCTTGTGGTAAATAAATTTATCTTGAACCGGTTTTTAAACTGGATATTAAGAGCTTCAATGCTTTGTTGGAGAGAGATGTTTCTTGAACCGGATTTTAAACAGGAATCCTTCTTCTTAAACCAGAAATTTTCTGACGGCCTTTAAATTTTTCACCAATATAGCGGTAGCCTCCAGGGCCGGATTTTTTTTCAATGACCCGGAGTTCTTGAGCCTGCTGAAACTGGCACGATTTGTTGAGTCATGTCATTGTAGCCCCCGAGTCTCAAGACGAATCGAGGAGTTGGCTTGAGATTCTCCATATTTGACCATAGCAGAAGGTGTATATCATTGGCGTTGATAGCGCGATGTGAATCCACAAAAGGTTGAAAGTGACTGTGGCGGGTTATAAATGATCCCGTATGAGCCATGTCAGCAACTCGGCCAATGGTTCCTTCCAACTGGTTGTTTGAAGTTAACCTGAACTATAGTGGCGGCGATTTGTGCGCCTGCCCATTGAACCATCCAGTGCAGATGGCGGCTGATAACATATGATAATTTTCCTCCAATTTGTTGGAAGAAAACCGGGCATCCCAAGTAGTGACCTGCTCATACTCAATACACAGCTCATGCAGACAGGTGCGGCTCGGTGTGTTGATGTAGACCAGGCCGCGAGAGGCGGACGGAAAAGACGACCTCAGCATCAGAGGCGGCTCAGACAGATGAACCGGCCGCGGTGTTGTAAACCGGCGCGCCCCCACCCTCGTGGGCCCCACGCAGCTCCATCGACCTACTTCTTCCTCCTATATATACCTACGTACCCCGAAACCATCCAGGAGCACCACAAAACCCTATTTCCACCGCAGCAACCTTTTGTACCCATGAGATCCCATCTTGGGGCCTTTTCCGACGCTCCGCCGGAGGGGGAATCGATCGTGGAGGGCTTCTACATCAACACCATAGCCTCTCCGATGATGTGTGAGTAGTTTACCTCAGACCTTCGGGTCCATAGTTATTAGCTAGATGGCTTCTTCTCTCTCTTTGGATCTCAATACAAAGTTCTCCTCGATCTTCTTAGAGATCTATTCGATGTAACTCTTTTTTTGCGGTGTGTTTGTCGAGATCCGATGAATTGTGGGTTTATGATCAAGATTATCTATGAACAATATTTGAATCTTCTCTGAATTCTTTTATGTATGATTGGTTATCTTTGCAAGTCTCTTCGAATTATCAGTTTGGTTTGGCCTACTAGATTGATCTTTCTTGCAATGGGAGAAGTGCTTAGCTTTGGGTTCAATCTTGCGTTGCTCGATCCCAGTGACAGAAGGGGAAACAACACGTATTGTATTGTTGCCGTCGAGGATAAAAAGATGGGGTTTATATCATATTGCTTGAGTTTATCCCTCTACATCATGTCATCTTGCCTAATGCGTTACTCTATTCTTATGAACTTAATACTCTAGATGCATGCTGGATAGCGGTCGATGTGTGGAGTAATAGTCGTAGATGCAGGTAGGAGTCGGTCTACTTGTCGCGGACGTGATGCCTATATACATGATCATGCCTAGATATTCTCATAGTTATGCACTTTTCTATCAATTGCTCGACAGTAATTTATTCACCCACCGTAATACTTATGCTATGTTGAGAGAAGCCACTAGTGAAACCTATGGCCCCCGGCTCTATTTCCCATCATATTAATCTCCCGACAACTAGCTATTTCTGGCGCCGTTTATTTTGCAATCTTTACTTTTAATCTTTATCATAAAAATACCAAAAATATTATCTTATCATCTCTATCAGATCTCACTTTTGCAAGTGGCCATGAAGGGATTGACAACCCCTTTTTCGCGTTGGTTGCAAGGTTCTTATTTGTTTGTGTAGGTACGAGGGACTTGCGTGTGGCCTCCTACTGGATTGATACCTTGGTTCTAAAAAACTGAGGGAAATACTTACGCAACTTTGCTGCATCACCCTTTCCTCTTCAAGGGAAAACCAACGCATGCTCAAGAGGTAGCAAGAAGGATTTCTGGCACCGTTGCCGGGAGTCTACGCACAAGTCAAGACATACCAAGTACCCATCACAAACTCTTATCCCTCGCATTACATTATTTGCCATTTGCCTCTCGTTTTCCTCTCCCCCACTTCACCCTTGCTGTTTTATTCGCCCTCTCTTTCCGTTCGCCTCTTTTTGGCTTGCTTCTTGTTTGCTTGTGTGTTGGATTGCTTGCTTGTCACGATGGCTCAAGATAATACTAAATTGTGTGACTTTGCCAATACCAACAACAATGATTTTCTGAGCACTCCGATTGCTCCTCTTACCGATGCTGAATCTTGTGAAATTAATGCTGCTTTGCTGAATCTTGTCATGAAAGATCAATTCATCGGCCTTCCTAGTGAAGATGCCGCTACCCATCTAAACAGCTTTGTTGATTTGTGTGATATGCAAAAGAAGAAAGATGTGGACAATGATATTGTTAAATTGAAGCTATTTCCTTTTTCGCTTAGAGATCGTGCTAAAACTTGGTTTTCATCTTTGCCTAAAAATAGTATTGATTCTTGGAATAAGTGCAAAGATGCTTTTATCTCTAAGTATTTTCCTCCCGCTAAGATCATCTCTCTTAGAAACGATATTATGAATTTTAAGCAACTTGATCATGAACATGTTGCACAATCTTGGGAGAGAATGAAATTAATGATACGTAATTGCCCTACACATGGTTTGAACTTATGGATGATTATACAAAAATTTAATGCCGGATTGAATTTTGCTTCTAGAAATCTTTTAGATTCGACCGCGGGAGGCAGTTTTATGGAAATCACTTTAGGAGAAGCTACTAAACTCCTAGATAATATTATGGTTAATTATTCTCAATGGCACACTGAAAGATCGACTAGTAAAAAGGTGCATGCAATTGAAGAAATTAATGTTTTGAGTGGAAAGATGGATGAACTTATGAAATTGTTTGCTAATAAGAGTGTTTCTTCTGATCCCAATGATATGCCTTTGTCTACTTTGATTGAGAATAATAATGAATCTATGGATGTGAATTTTGTTGGTAGGAACAATTTTGGTAACAACGCTTATAGAAGAAACTTTAATCCTAGACCGTATCCTAGTAATTCCTCTAATAATGATGGTAATTCCTACAAGAACTCTTATGGAAATTTTAATAAGATGTCCTCTGATTTCGAGACTAGTGTTAAAGAATTTATGATTTCTCAAAGAATTTCAATGCTTTGCTTGAAGAAAAATTGCCTAAGATTGATGAGTTGGCTAGGAACGTGGATAGAATTTCTCTTGATATTGATTCTTTGAAACTTAGATCTATTCCACTTAAGCATGATATCAATGATTCTCTCAAAGCCATGAGAATTTCCATTGATGAGTGCAAAGAAAGAACCGCTAGGATGCGTGCTAAAAAAGATTGCTTTGTGAAAGCGTGTTCTCCTAGTTTTTATGATAATAAGGATGAAGATCTAAAAGTGATTGATGTGTCTCCTATTAAATCCTTGTTTTTCAATATGAATCTTGATAATGATGGGACTGGAGATGAGTCAACTTTAGTTAAAAGGCGTCCCAATGTTTCGGAGTTTTTAGATCTTGATGTAAAAATTGGTAAAAGTGGGATTGAAGAGGTCAAAACTTTACATAGCAATGAACCCACTATTTTGGATTTCAAGGAATTTAATTATGATAATTGTTCTTTAATATATTTTATTTCCTTGTTGCAATCCGTGCTAAATTCTTCACATGCTTATAGTTAAAATAAGGCTTTTACCAAACGTATCGTTGATGCTTTAATGCAATCTTATGGAGAAAAGCTTGAATTGGAAGTTTCTATCCCTAGAAAACTTTATGATGAGTGGGAACCTACTATTAAAATTAAAATTAAAGATCATGAATGCTATGCTTTGTGTGATTTGGGTGCTAGTGTTTCCATGATTCCAAAAACTTTGTGTGATATGTTAGGTTTCCGTGAATTTGATGATTGTTCTTTAAACTTGCACCTTGCGGATTCCACCATTAAGAAACCTATGGGAAGAATTAATGATGTTCTTATTGTTGCAAATAGGAATTATGTGCCCGTAGATTTCATTGTCCTTGATATAGATTGCAATCCTTCATGTCCTATTATTCTTGGTAGACCTTTCCTTAGAACGATCGGTGCAATTATTGATATGAAAGAAGGGAATATTAGATTCCAATTTCCGTTAAGGAAAGGCATGGAACACTTCCCTAGAAATAAAATTAAATTTCCTTATGAATCTATTATGAGAGCTACTTATGGATTGCATGCCAAAGATGACAATACCTAGATCTATCCTTGCCTTTATGCCTAGCTAGGGGCGTTAAATGATAGCGCTTATTGGGAGGCAACCCAATTTTATTTTTGTTTCTTGCTTTTTGGTTCTGTTTAGTAATAAATCTTTGATCTAGCCTCTGGTTATATTTTTTTTCTTGTTTTAATTAGTGTTTGTGCCAAGTAGAACCTTTGGGAAGACTTGGGTGAAGTCTTTTTGATCATGCTGTAAAAAACAGAAACTTTAGCGCTCACGAGATTAGCTACGACTTTTTACTGGAGAGTGATATTTAGTTGATTATTTTGGCAGATGATTAATAGATAAATCCTCATGTCAAGAAATTTATTTTAGAATTTTTGGAGTTCCAGAAGTATGCGTTTGATGCATATTACTTCAGACTGTTCTATTTTTGACAGATTCTGTTTTTCGTGTGTTGTTTGCTTATTTTGATGAATCTATGGCTAGTATCGGAGGTTATGAACCATAGAGAAGTTGGAATACAGTAGGTTTAACACCAATATAATTAAAGAATGAGTTCATTACAGTACCTTGAAGTGGTGTTTTGTTTTCTTTCGCTAACGGAGCTCACGAGATTTTCTGTTAAGTTTTGTGTTGTGAAGTTTTCAAGTTTTGGGTAAAGATTTGATGGATTATGGAACAAGAAGTGGCAACAGCCTAATCTTGGGGATGCCCAAGGCACCCCAAGGTAAAATCCAAGGACAACCAAAAAGCCTAAGCTTGGGGATGCCCCGGAAGGCATCCCCTCTTTTGTCTTCGTCCATCGGTAACTTTACTTGGAGCTATATTTTTATTCACCACATGATATGTGTTTTCCTTGGAGCATCTTGTATGATTTGAGTATTTGCTTTTTAGTTCACCACAATCATCCTTTCTGTACACACCTTTTGGGAGAGACACACATTAATCGGAATTTATTAGAATACTCTATGTGCTTCACTTATATCTTTTGAGCTAAACAGTTTTGCTCTAGTGCTTTACTTATATCTTTTAGAGCACGGTGGTGGTTTTATTTTATAGAAATTATTGATCTCTCATGCTTCACTTATATTATTTTGAGAGTCCCTTAGAACAGCATGGTAAGTTGAAAAAGTTTGAGATTACTAAAGTATGAAACAATTGCTTGGCTTTTCATCAGGGTTGTGCAAGATGAGAGCATTTTGTGTGACAAAAATGAAGCATAGCCAAACTATATGATTTTGTAGGGATGAGCTTTCTTTGGCTATGTTATTTTGAGAAGACATAATTGCTTGGTTAGTATGCTTGAAGTATTATTATTTTTATGTCAATATTAAACTTTTATCTTGAATCTTTCGGATCTGAACCTTCATGCCGCAATAAAGAAAATTACATTGAAGAATATGCTAGGTAGCATTCCACATCAAAAATTGTGTTTTTATCATTTACCTACTCGAGGACGAGCAGGAATTAAGCTTGGGGATGCTTGATACGTCTCCAACGTATCTATAAATTTTGATTGTTCCATGCTATTATATATTCTATTTTGGATGTTTAATGGGCTTTATTATACACTTTTATATTATTTTTGGGACTAACCTACTAACCCAAGGCCCAGTGCAAATTGCTGTTTTTTTGCCTATTTCAGTGTTTCGCAGAAAAGGAATATCAAACGGAGTCCAAACGGAATGAAACCTTCGGGAGCGTGATTTTTGGAACAAACGTGATCCAGAGGACTTGGAGTGGACGTCAAGAAATCAACGAGGAGGCCACGAGGCAGGGAGGCGCGCCTGCCCCCTGGGCGCGCCCCCACCCTCGTGGGCCCCTCGCAGCTCCACCGACCTACTTCTTCCTCCTATATATACCTACGTACCCCAAAACCATCCAGGAGCACCACGAAACCCTATTTCCATGTAACACCCCGGATGTAACTTTCCATATTTGTAACACCCCGGATGTAACTTTCCCTTCGTGGTCGGGTGTTGTCTTTCGTTTTGCATTTTTTTTCTTGTCATGCATCTCATATCATGTCATCATGTGCATTGCATTAGCATACGTGTTCGTCTCTTGCATCCGAGCATTTTCCCCGTTGTCCGTTTTGTAATCCGGCGCTCCCACCTCCTACGGCGCACCCCTCTTGTTTTCTTTTCGTGAGCGGGTGTTGAACGTTCTCGGAATGGACCGAGGCTTGTCAAGTGGCCTTGGTATACCACCGGTAGACCACCGGTCAAGTTTCATTCCATTTGAAGGTCGTTTGGTACTCCAACGGTTAACTGGGTAACCGCAGATGCCTTTTGTGTGTGCAGCAAAAACCCCTCTCCATGGGATTGAAGAAACAGCTCGATGAACAAGAGCGTCTGGGTTTGATCAGACCGAGTTCATCTCCATGGGGTTGTGGTGTTCTTTTTGTCGAGAAGAAGGATGGCACGGACCGACTTTGTGTCGACTACCGTCCATTGAACAAGAAGACAATCAAGAACAAGTATCCACTTCCCAACATCAATGAGCTATTCGAGCAACTCAAAGGTGCTAAAGTATTCTCGAAGCTTGACCTTCTTATGGGTTATCATCAAATTCGCATTCGTGAAGAAGATATTCCCAAGACAGCATTCAGAAGAAGCTTTGGTTCTTATGAATATACTGTCATGTCTTTCGGCCTTGTCAATGCTCCTCCAACATTCTCTCGGATGATGAATTTCATCTTCAATCCCTATACCAATGAATTCGTCCTGGTGTATCTCGATGATATGTTGGTTTTCTCCAAGAATAAGAAGGATCATGCCAAACATTTGCGATTGGTGCTCGACAAGCTCAGAGAGTATCAATTCTATGCGAAGTTCTCAAAATGTGAGTTTTGGCTTGATGAAGTTCTTTACCTTGGTCACATCATCTCTGCCAAGGGCATTGCTGTTAACCCCGAGAAGGTGTCCGCAATTGTGAATTGGGAACCTCCTCAGAATGTCAAGCAGCTCCGCAGTTTTCTTGGTCTTGCAAGCTATTGCCGAAGATTCGTTGAGAATTTCTCTAAGATTGCAAAGCCTCTTTCAAACCTCCTCCAGAAGCATGTGAAGTATGTCTGGTCTCCTGAGTGTGACGTTGCTTTCAACACTCTCAAAGAGAAACTAGTCACAGCTCCTGTCTTAACTCCTCCTGATGAATCCAAGCCATTTGTAGTTTTCTGTGATGCTTCTCTCCAAGGTCTTGGTGCTGTGTTAATGCAAGAGAAGAAAGTTGTGGCCTATACCTCTCGTTAGTTGAAGCCCAATGAGAAGAACTACCCCACTCACGATATTGAGTTGGCGGCAGTTGTCCATGCGTTAATAACGTGGAGACATCTCTTGTTGGGAAGAAAAGTGGACATATTCACCGATCACAAGAGTCTCAAGTACATCTTCACTCAGCCCAACCTCAACCTCAGGCAGACTCGATGGGTCGAGATGATTCAAGAGTACAATCCGAGTATTGAATATACTCCAGGCAAGGCCAATGTCATTGCAGATGCTTTAAGCAGGAAGGCTTATTGCAACAGCTTAATTCTCAAGCCATTCCAACCGGATCTTTGTGAAGCTTTCCGCAAGCTGAATCTCCAAGTTGTCCCTCAAGGCTTTCTTGCCAACCTCGTAGTCTCTCCTACTTTGGAAGATCAAATTCGTGAGGCACAACTCCTGGATACCATGGTGAAGAAGGTGAAACGTGGTATCGACAAGGGTCTTTCCAAATACAAGTGCTATCGCATTGATGACAGAGACACTTTATTCTTCGAGGACCGGATTGTGGTTCCTAAAGGTGATCTAAGGAAAGTCATAATGAACGAGGCGCACAATTCTCTTCTTTCCATTCATCCTGGAAGTATGAAGATGTACCATGACCTCAAGCAGTCGTATTGGTGGACTCGAATGAAGCGAGAAATTGCTCAGTTCTTGAATGAATGTGATGTCTGTCGAAGAGTGAAAGCAGAACACCAACGACCAGCTGGTCTCCTCCAACCTCTTGCTATCCCAGAATGGAAGTTTGATCATATCGAAATGGACTTCGTGACTGGTTTTCCAAAGTCCAAGCGTGGAAATGATGCTATCTTCGTTGTCATCGACAAGCTTTCTAAAGTGGCTCATTTCCTTCCAATCAAAGAATCTATCACAGCAGCTCAGTTGGCAGAGCTATACACCTCCAAAATTGTCTCCTTGCACGGAATTCCACAATTGATTTCTTCAGATCGTGGAAGCATCTTCACTTCTAAGTTCTGGGACTCCTTCCAGAAGGCCATGGGCACAAACATTCGCTTCAGCACAGCTTTCCATCCTCAAACTAGTGGCCAAGTCGAGCGAGTCAATCAAACTATTGAAGATATGCTCAGGGCTTGTGTCATTTCCTTTGGCATGAAATGGGAAGATTGTCTTCCTACAACAACAGTTTCCAAGCAAGTTCGGGCAAGGCCCCATTCGAGATTCTCTATGGCAGAAAGTGTCGTACTCCTCTCAATTGGTCAGAGACTGGTGAACGCCAACTTCTTGGCAATGACTTAATCACTGAAGCTAAAGATATGTGTAAAGTCATCCGTGATAATCTCAAAGCCGCGCAATCGCGACAGAAGAGTTACTATTATAGTAAGCACCGTGATGTGGCTTTCGAGATCGGCGACCATGTCTACCTCCGCGTCTCTCCAATGAAAGGCACTCGTCGCTTCGGTATCAAAGGGAAGCTTGCCCCTAGATACGTGGGTCCATTCAAGATCATTGGCAAAAGAGGCGACCTCGCCTATCAACTTGAGCTTCCTTCTAACTTCGTGAACGTGCACGATGTGTTCCACGTGTCACAGCTTCGCAAGTGCTTCAAGACGCCTGAGCACACCATCAACTTCGAAGAGATTGACCTCCAAGAAGATCTGTCTTATCATGAGCACCCCGTTGCTATTCTTGAAGGAACTGAGCGCAAGACTCGCAACAAGTCAATCAAATTTCTGAAAGTGAAGTGGTCGCACCATTCCGGCCGAGAAGCCACCTGGGAACGCGAGGACCACCTCCGTTCTGAATATCCGGAGTTCTTTCAGTCCTAGATCTCGGGACGAGATCTTCTCGTAGTGGTGGAGTGTTGTAACACCCCGGATGTAACTTTCCCTTCGTGGTCGGGTTTTGTCTTTCGTTTTGCATTTTGTCCTTGTCATGCATCTCATATCATGTCATCATGTGCATTGCATTAGCATACGTATTCGTCTCTTGCATCCGAGCATTTTCCCCGTTGTCCGTTTTGCAATCCGGCGCTCCCACCTCCTCCGGCGCATCCCTCTTGTTTTCTTTTCATGAGCGGGTGTTGAACGTTCTCGGAATGGACCGAGGCTTGTCAAGTGGCCTTGGTATACCACCGGTAGACCACGGTCAAGTTTCGTTCCATTTGGAGGTCATTTGGTACTCCAACGGTTAACCGGGTAACCGCAGATGCCTTTTGTGTGTGCAGCAAAAACCCTCTCTAAACAGCCCAAAACCCACCTAACTCTCTTCCATGCTGTAGGTCGTTCGATCACACGATCGTGTGGGCGAAAACCGCACCTCATTTGGAGCGTCCTAGCTCCCTCTACCTATTTATATGCAACCCTCCCGAAAAACGTTCGCAGTCCAAACCCTAGCCATCTTCCTCTCCGCGGCCGGACGCGTCCAGCCGCCGCCGGACGAAGCCGCAGCCACCCCGCGTCCGCCACGTGGCGCCCGCCGCCGCCCGTACCGCGCCGGCCCGCGAAGCCCATCGCGAGCCCATCGGGCCCGTGCCTCCCCGTTCCTCCCGCGCCGCCGCCCGCTCGTCGCCCGCACGCCGCCGCCGCCTCCCGCCCGTGCGCCGCCGCCGCCGCGCGCCTGCCGCCTCCTCGGCGTCCGTGCCCGCGCCCGCCGGCGCCAGTCGCCGTCCGAGCTCGCCGCCGTCTCCCTCTCCCTCCTCTCCGCCGGCGCCGCCCCTCTCCGACTCCGGCCACAGCTCCGGCCGCCCTGTCGCCTCCTCTCCGGCGAGTCGCGCCGGCGCCCTACTCCAGATCCGTCGGGACACTGACTAGGGTTGACTTCCTCTTTCCCCATTTTTTCTCCAAGTCCGAATAATTTTACAGTATGTGCACCTGTTCATAGCATCGTACCTCTCTGCATATAGCTCCGTTTCACGTGTTTAATATATCTAAATGTTCGCCTCGTGATGCTCTACATTTTGTTCAATTGCACCATGTTCATTTGAGGTCATCTTGATGCCCATATCTCTGGTGCAAGAGTGCTAGTTGCTGTTATCTTCTGTTACTTAGCAGAACTTGGAGATTTGTTATTTTTGTTCCATTTAATCTGTGCATCTTATGGGTATGAGCTCTACATGTGTTTTCTTGTATGCCATGCTATCTTTCTAGTGGTGTATGCCGTGTATTTTTGTGATCTCTGTGGTGACTAGCAAAAGCATGCAAACTAGGCCCCGTAATGTTTCTGATTTCAGGGACTGTGTGATTTCTCTGTGTCTTTGTCTGCAGTTATTTTGTTGCCATGGAAACTTGATGCTAAAGAGAGATCCATGCATATTTGGAGATGTTCAGTAAGGATGTTTTGTAGATAGTGTTGTAATTGTTACATTCCCGCCCTTGTTTGCAATTATGGAGTGCCATAGCATGACTCAATCTTGCTCTACTTTGGCTATAAAATATTTCTGGCAGATTGTTTACGTGTTATTCAATTTTGCCAAGCTTGTTGTAGTTGTTTCATGCATGCTATATACTTGCTCTTGCCATGGATAGCTTAATAAACATGCCATCTTGCTGTAGGTATGCTATTTTTGTCATGCATTGCTTTGTGGTGAGTGCATCAAGCTCACCAAGATGCCTTCATATTATTGTTTCTGCCATGCTCTGTTTTCTGCCAAGTCTGAAACCTGTTAACGAAACTTGCTATGTTTACATGGTTGCCATCTTATCTTATGGTCCTTTTTGGCTTATGGTCAGTAAGGGCTTTTGTCATATGCATTTAGTATAATACTGCCATGCCTTGTTTTGCCATGTTAAGTTCCTGTAGCATGTTGATTTCGTGCTCTGAACATTTCTACCTGATGCTGTTTCAGGCATGTCCAGTAATTTCACCAAGTCTGTGAACCTGTTATCTTTTGCACTTTTGCCATGCTTGTTTGAGCTTGTTATGTTGTGATCTAGCCATAGCTCAGTGTTAATCTTTTGTCAAGCTTCTCCTGTAGATTACTTCCATATGCTTTGTTGCTATGTTGGAGTGCTGTAGCATTGTTACTTGTTGCTTTCTAAGTGCTATCATGCTGTTAATCGCAGATTCGTGTCATTTTTGTTTTGCTTGCCATTTGCAAACCGTGCATCCGTTTCCGGTGATCTTTATATCGATTTCGACCGAAATCATCTCATCTTTCCAGTGGCATGCTTGGTTTGCCAAGTTACTGCCTTGTTAATCATTTTCCTTCCGGAGCACGCATATGCATCGCATACAAAATCTTGCATATCATTCATGTATTGCATCATTTTGCTTGTGCATTTCCCGTGATTGATTGTGGTTCCGTTGCTTGTGTTCTTGTCTTGGGTAGAGCCGGGAGACGAGTTCATAAATGAGGAACCTGTTGAGTACGCTTACGAGGATCAAGCTCTCGACAACTCTGAGAACCTTGCAGGCAAGATGACCATACCCTCGAAATCACTTCTATCTTTGCTTGAATAAAACTCCTCCAGCAAGGCCCAACCTTGGTTTTACCATTTGCGACCTAAGCCTTTTCCCCCCCGGGTTTTCGCGAGCCCGAGGGTCATCTTTATTTTAACCCCCCCGGGCCAGTGCTCCTTCGAGTGTTGGTCCGAATCGAGCAGCCTGCGGGGCCACCTCGGGGAAACTCGAGGTCTGGTTTTACTTGTAGCTTGACTTATCCGGTGTGCCCTGAGAACGAGATATGTGCAGCTCCTATCGGGATTTGTCGGCACATTCGGGTGGCTTTGCTGGTCTTGTTTTACCATTGTCGAAATGTCTTGTAAACCGGGATTCCGAGACTGATCGGGTCTTTCCGGGAGAAGGTTTATCCTTCGTTGACCGTGAGAGCTTATGATGGGCTAAGTTGGGACACCCCTGCAGGGTATTATCTTTCGAAAGCCGTGCCTGCGATTATGCGGCAGATGGGAGAGTCAGATGGTCTCTTCTCGGCGGAGTCCGGGAAGTGAACACGGTCTGAGTTATGCATGACGTGAGTAGGAGTTTAGGATCACCTATTGGTCATTACTAGATGATGACTGTTCCGTTGCTTCTCTTCTCGCTCTATTTTGCGTACGTTAGCCACCATATATGCTTAGTGCCTGCTGCAGCTCCACCTCATTACACATCCTTTCCTACAAGCTTAAATAGTCTTGATCTCGCGGATGTGAGATTGCTGAGTCCTCGTGACTCACAGATTCTACCAAAACAGTTGCAGGTGCCGACGATGCCAGTGCAGATGATGGGATCGACCTCAAGTGGGAGTTCGATGAGGAACGTGGTCGTTACTATGTGTCGTTCCCTGATGATCAGTAGTGGAGCCCAGTTGGGACGATCGGGGATATAGTATTTGGGGTTGTCTTATTTTCTTTTGGATTTTGACCGTAGTCGGTCTATGTGTGTATTTTGGATGATGTATGGATTATATTTATGTATTGTGTGAAGTGGCGATTGTAAGCCAACTCTTTATCCGATTCTTGTTCATTACATGGGATTGTGTGAAGATGACCCTTCTTGCGACAAAACCACAATGCGGTTATGCCTCTAAGTCGTGCCTCGACACGTGGGAGATATAGCCGCATCGTGGGCGTTACATTCCACCACCGCAACCTTCTGTACCCGTGAGATCCCATCTTGGGGCCTTTTCGGGTGCTCCGCCGGAGGGGGAATCGATCACGGAGGGCTTCCACATCAACACCATAGCCTCTCCGATGATGTGTGAGTAGTTTCCCTCAGACCTTCGGGTCCATAGTTATCACTACAACAGAAACCCCCCTATACCAACGCATATCTGCCAACGGAATAATAGCATGTGTTGTTTGTTGAACTTCCCACCTCGCGCACTCCTCCCCGTTCCTTGGAAAAAGAGCTATAACCTCCCTGTACCCACCTTCCCCGCCTATACCTCGTGACCTGATACGTCTCCGTCGTATCTACTTTTCCAAACACTTTTGCCCTTGTTTTGGACTCTAATTGCATGATTTGAATGGAACTAACCCGGACTGACGCTGTTTTCAGCAGACTTTCCATGGTGTTATTTATGTGCAGAAACAAAAGTTCTCGGAATGACCTGAAACTCCACGGAACGTCTATTTGGAAATAATAAAAAATCCTTGCAAAAGATGAAGACCAGGGGGCCCACACCCTGTCCACGATGGTGGAGGGTGCGCCCCCTACCTCGTGGGCCCCCTGGAGCTCCTCCGACCTCAACTCCAACTCTATATATTTGCTTTCGGGGAGAAAAAAATCAGAGAGAAGAAATCATCGCGTTTTACGATACGGAGCCGCCGCCAAGCCCTAAAACCTCTCGGGAGGGCTGATCTGGAGTCCGTTCGGGGCTCCGGAGAGGGGGATTCGTCGCCGTCGTCATCAGCAACCATCCTCCATCACCAATTTCATGATGCTCACCGCCGTGCATGTGTAATTCCATCGTAGGATTGCTCGACAGTGATGGGTTGGACGAGATCTATCATGTAATCGAGTTAGTTTTGTTAGGGTTTGATCCCTAGTATCCACTATGTTCTGAGATTGATGTTGCTATGACTTTGCTATGCTTAATGCTTGTCACTAGGGCCCGAGTGCCATGATTTCAGATCTGAACCTATTATGTTTTCATGAATATATGTGAGTTCTTGATCCTATCTTGCAAGTCTATAGTCACCTACTATGTGTTATGATCCGGCAACCCCGAAGTGACAATAATCGGGACCACTCCCGGTGATGACCGTAGTTTGAGGAGTTCATGTATTCACTATGTGTTAATGCTTTGGTCTGGTACTCTATTAAAAGGAGGCCTTAATATCCCTTAGTTTCCATTAGGACCCCGCTGCCACGGGAGGGTAGGACAAAAGATGTCATGCAAGTTCTTTTCCATAAGCACGTATGACTATATTCGGAATACATGCCTACATTACATTGATGAATTGGAGCTAGTTCTGTGTCACCCTATGTTATGACTGTTACATGATGAACCGCATCCGGCATAATTCTCCATCACTGATCCAATGCCTACGAGCTTTTCACATATTGTTCCTCGCTTATTTACTTTTCCGTTGCTACTGTTACAATCACTACAAAATACCAAAAATACTACTTTTGTTACCGTTACCACTACTATCATATTACTTTGCTGCTAAATACTTTGCTGCAGATACTAAGTTATCCAGGTGTGGTTGAATTGACAACTCAACTACTAATACTTGAGAATATTCTTTGGCTCCCCTTGTGTCGAATCAATAAATTTGGGTTGAATACTCTACCCTCGAAAACTGTTGAGATCTCCTATACTTGTGGGTTATCAAGACTATTTTCTGGCGCCGTTGCCGGGGAGCATAGCTCTATTCTTTGAGTCACTTGGGATTTATATCTGCTGGTCACTATGAAGAACTTGAAAGACGCTAAGACAACAATTTATCCCTCAACTACGAGGGGAGGTAAGGAACTGCCATCTAGCTCTGCATTTGATTCACCTTCTGTTTTGAGTAAGTTTGCGACACCTAAACCTGCTTCTGCTATTTGTTCTGATATGTCGCATGTTATTGATGATGCCACTTCTGCTATGCATGATACTTATGATGAAACTACTTCTATGCTTGATACTACTGTGCCCCTTAGTGAATTTCTTGATGAACAAATTGCTAGGGCTAGAGAGAAAGAAATTATTGAAACTGATTATATTGATGAAAGTGATGATGAAAACTTGCCTGTTATTCCTGAGGGTTATATTTTTGATAAAGAAGCTTCTTTAGCTATTTTAGCTTGCAAAGATAGATATGAGCTCAAGAGATTATTAGCTAAATGGAATTAGCAATCTCTTAATGATAGAATGAGACCTGACCCTGCTTTTGCAACCTCACCTATCTGTGTTACCGATAAGGATTATGAATTCTCTGTTGATCCTGATATAATTACTTTGGTTGAATCTGATCCTTTTCATGGTTATGAATCTGAAACTGTTGTGGCACATCTTACTAAATTAAATGATATAGCCACCCTGTTCACTAATGATGAGAGATCTCGCTACTTTTATATCCTTCAAATATTTCCGTTCTCATTAAAGGGTGATGCTAAGATATGGTTTAATTCTCTTGATCCTGGTTGTGTGCGTAGTCCCCAGGATATGATTTATTACTTCTCTGCTAAATATTTCCCTGCTCATAAGAAACAAGCTGCTTTGAGAGAAATATACAACTTCATGCAAATTGAAGAAGAGAGTCTCCCACAGGCTTCTCAAGTTACTGAATGCTTTGCCTGATCATCCTCTTAAGAAAAATGAAATACTTGATATCTTTTATAATGGACTAATCGATGCTTTCAGAGATTACCTGGATAGTTGTGCTAGTTCTGTTTTCAGGGAAAGAACACCGGATGAAGCTGAAATTTTATTGAATAATATGTTGACAAATGAAAATAATTGGACACTTCCTGAGCCAGCTCCTGAGCCTATTCCTAAACCAACTCCAAAGAAGAGAGGTGTTCTATTTCTCAGTCCTGAAGATATGCAAGAGGCAAAGAAATCTATGAAAGAAAAAGGTATTAAAGCTGAAGATGTTAAGAATTTACCTCCTATTGAAGAAATACATGGTCTTATTTTACCGCCTGTTGAAGAAACATATGATCTCAATCCTCCACCTATTGAAGAAACTCATGGTCTTGATAACCCGACACAGGTAGTAAAGGTAAATTCTCTCTATAGATATGATAAAGCTGAAATACCTCCTACTAAAATTGCTAGCCAATGCTTGGACGAGTTTGATAACTCTATGGTTAAGCAAGAAGATTTCAATGCTTATTTTGGTAGACAATTAAAACAAAATGCTTATATGATTGAACACTTGGGTGATTATATGGCTAATGTTAGAGGTGAACTTAAACTCATTAGTAAACATGCTTCTATGGTTACCACTCAAGTAGAACAAGTACTTAAGGCTCAAAATGATTTGCTCAATGAATTGAATAGTAAGAAAAATGATTATGCTGTTAGAGTGGCTACTAGAACTGGTAGAATGACTCAGGAACCTTTGTATCCTGAAGGCCACCCTAAGAGAATTGAGCAAGATTCTCAGAGAAATAATATTGATACACCTAGTTCTTCTAAAAAGAAGAAAAAGAAAAATGATAGGACTTTGCATGCTTCCAGTGAACCTATTGCTGAACCACTTGAGAATCCAAATGATATCTCTATTTCTGATGCTGAAACACAATCTGGTAATGAACATGAACCTAGTGAAAATGATAATGATGATGTTCATGATGATGCTCAACCTAGTAATGATAATGATGTAGAAATTGAACCTGCTGTTGATCTTGATAACCCACAATCAAAGAATCAACGTTATGATAAGAGAGACTTTCCTGCTAGGAAACATGGTAAAGAAAGGGAACCTTGGGTTCAGAAACCCATGCCTTTTCCTCCCAAACCATCCAAGAAAAAGGATGATGAGGATTTTGAGCGCTTTGCTGAAATGATTAGACCTATCTTTTTGCGTATGCGATTAACTGATATGCTCAAAATGAATCCTTATGCTAAGTATATGAAAGAAATTGTCACTAATAAAAGAAAGATACCGGAAGCTGAGATTTCCACCATGCTTGTTAATTATACTTTTAAGGGTGGAATACCTAAGAAACTAGGAGATCCAGGAGTACCTACTATACGATGCTCCATTAAAACAAACTATGTTAAAACTGCTTTATGTGATCTTGGAGCCGGTGTTAGTGTTATGACTCTCTCTTTATATCGTAGACTTGATTTGAATAAGTTGACACCTACTAAAATATCTTTGCAAATGGCTGATAAATCAACTTCAATACCTGTCAGTATTTGTGAGGATGTGCCTGTTGTAGTTGCAAACGTTACTATTTTAACGGACTTTGTTATTCTTGATATTCCCGAGGACGATAGTATGTCTATTATTCTTGGAAGACCTTTTTTGAATACTGCAGGGGCTGTTATTGATTGCAACAAAGGCAATGTCACTTTTCATGTTAATGGTAATGAGCATACGGTACACTTTCCGAGGAAACAACCTCAAGTTCATAGTATCAACTCTATTGCAAAATTTCCATCGATTATATTTGGAGGTTTTGAATTTCCTCTTCCTACTGTCAAGAAGAAATATGATATTCTTATTATTGGGGATGTGCATATCCCCATTGAGGTAACATAGTGTTATTCGAAATTTCTCCGGTTCCATGTTATTCGGAATGAGTTTATTAACAAGACCTGATCAACCTTGTTAGTGGATTCTTTTTGATGAGCATGAGATGGATGAAACTAGAAGGCACAACCTTCTGTACCCTCTTTCTACTTTCTGTTATTTAGTTGAAATAAAGTAAAAATAGTATTTTTCTGTCTGTTTGCTGATTTATCCATGCAATACAAAAATACCCCGAAAATAAAAGTTCTCCAAATGCCCTGAAAATGGAATATGATTTTTTCTGGAATATTTGAGAATATCTGGCACTGAGAACACAGCAGGAGGGGCAAGCACCTGGCCACGAGGGTGGAGGGCACGCCCTACCCCCTAGGGCGGGCCCCTGCCTCGTGGGCCCACGGTGGCCCTCCTCCACTTATTCCTGCACCCATACACTCCTTCTTCCTCCCACAAACACCAATATCCAGCTCAAGCACGAGTTCTAGCTCATTTTGCTGCGATTTTCGATCTCCTTGCTCAAAGCACCTCTCACAAAACTGCTTGGGGAGATTGTTCCTTGGTATGTGACTCCTCCATTGGTCCAATTAGTTTTTTCTCTAGTGCTTTATTCATTGCAAATTTGTGCTGCCTAGGTGACCATGTTCTTGAGCTTGCATGTCAAATTTATTTGGTTCCAAGTAGTTCTAATGCATGATATAGGCTCTAGGCACTTGTAGGAGTAGTTTCTATCAATTTTGTTGAGCTTGGTTCACTTTTGTTTGAAGTTACTAAAAATTTCAGAAATTTTTCAGCGGAAGAAATATGCTTAGGAAAATGTTCCAAGGTGGTTCTTCAAGGAAGCAAGGACCCAGGCTTGCAATGCGTGATGCTGACGAGGAGCCACCAAGGGACGCTCCAGTGCGGCCCTGTGAATGGCCTTCAGAAAATTTTATGGATCGAGCGGGAATCAAGGAAGAATTTAACGCATATTTGCATAACGCCGATCTTGTGAGCCTTGAAGCAGACAAATCCCGCCAGTACCACTATCTCACTAGTACATTTGTGAGGAGGTTTGAATTTTCATCTTCACGTAATTCCCCAACTGTCCTGTTTGATCTTTATGAAAAATCTTATACCATGGACTTAGAGGATTTTACTTCTGCCTGCAAACTTCCACAATGGGGTAGTGTTAGTGAACCCCGTAAATCTGAACTTAGAAACTTTCTTGCTGGTATAACCGTGGGGGAATCCAGAGATATAGCACAAGCTACTATAGGGAGCATTCACTTTCCTGCTATACATTATTTTGCTCTCTTCATAGGTAGGTGCATAAATGGTAAAGATGAAGCATGTCATATGTGTGTGCCTGACCTCAGTATTCTTAGGAGTGCTGTGTTAGGAGACCAAACTTATAACTTGGGAGCTATTGTTGCACGTAGGTTGCATAATAATAGATTTAATGGAGATTTCTTTGGTGGAATTTATGCAACCCGCTTAGCTGATTTTCTTGGTGTGGACGTTCGTGAGGATGACATTGAGTTGCCTCCTACTTATTTAGACTACAATTCTATGGTCTATCACCAGTTTGTCGAGAGGAATGAATCACCTCTCCGATATCGCTTAATCTTTGACAGATGTCATGCTTTCCGTATTACTCTCCCTGCTCCTGCCTTCTTTGATTATCAGGCAAAAGGAAGACATTTTATTACCAGAGAGGAGGCAGATGAGTACGAGAGGAGGGTGGAGGCAGCTCGCCGCCACGCTGCAGCTCAGGAGGCGATAACCGCTGCATCGCAGTACGACCCCAGCTACAACTATGGATATCCGCCAGGCCATCCGTGGCAATGAACCAACTTAGGCCAAAAGCCTATGCTTGGGGGAGCACGTATTTCCCATCGACATTACATTTATGTTTACGCACACTCATTGCTAGATGTCGGTGCTCATACTTTTTCACTGTAATATCCATGCTAGTTTATTTTCTTTTTCTTGCTTTCTTCTTGTGTGTTTGTTAAACCTTAAGAAAAACCAAAAAAATTAGTAATAGCTTCTATTTAGTTTACTTTTCTTGCCGTAGTAATAATAATTAAAAAAGAAACCCCAAAAAGATTTCCCGTTCTTCTTTTGCTTGTTGGGAGCTTTCCCGTGTAAATAGTTTTATTTCTTTTCTTTTCTTTGGGGGTCGATAGGAGAAGACCATGATTAAATTGTTGAAGTGGCTCTTATATGCATTATTGTCGATTTAACCAAGAGCCCATATTGCCTTGTCTTCTCCTATTTATTGAATGCTCGCAGATTCCAGCTTAGTCCAATGCACGTGCACTCTTATTATTATTCACATCGTTCGGTCGTGCAAGTGAAAGGCAATTATGATGATAAATGATGGACTGACTGAGATGAGAAAAGCTGGTATGAACTCGACCTCTCTTGTTTTTGTAAATATGATGAGTTCATCGTTCCTGATTCAGCCTATTATGGATAAACATGTTTGCAATGACAATTAGAGATCATAGTTGCTCGTGCCATGCTTGATTAGCTATGAGTTATAATGGTTTACCTTGCGTGCCAACATGCTATTAAAATGGTTGTGATGTGGTATGATGGGGTGGTATCCTCCATTGAATGATTTAAGTGACTCGATTTGGCACATGTTCACACATGTAGTTGAAACAAATCAACATAGCCTTCACGATATTTATGTTCATGGTGGATTATATCCTTCTCATGCTTGCATCCAATGTTTATTAATTTTAATGCATGTTCATGACTGTTGTCGCTCTCTAGTTGGTCGCTTCCCAGTCTTTTGCTAGCCTTCACTTGTACTAAGCGGGAATACTGCTTGTGCATCCATTCCCTTAAACCCCAACGTTATTCCATATGAGTCCACTATACCTTCCTATATGCGGTATCTACCTGCCGTTCCAAGTAAATTTGTATGTGCCAAACTCTAAACCTTCAAATAAACATTCTGTTTTGTATGCTCGAATAGCTCATGTATCAACTAGGGCTGTCCGTATCTTCCATGTTAGGCAGGTTATTCTCAAGAGGAGTGGACTCCACTCCTCATTCACGAGAAAATGGCTGGTCACCGGGATGCCCAGTCCCGTGCTTTATGCAAACTAAATCAAAATAATTGCAAACAAAACTCCCCCTGGGACTCTTGAGTTGGAGACACTCGTTGTTTCGAGCAAGTCATGGATTGATGCTTGTTGGTGGAGGGGGAGTATAAACTTTACCATTCCATTTGGGAACCGCCTATAATGTGTGTAGCATGGAAGATATCGCCATCTCTTGGTTGCTATGTTGACAATGAAAGTATGCCGCTCAAAATATTATTTATCTCTATTTCAAAACCGAGCTCTGGCACCTCTACAAATCCCCGCTTCCCTCTGCGAAGGGCCTATCTATTTACTTTTATGTTGAGTCATCACCCTCTAATTTAAAAGCAGTAGCTGGAGAGCGCAGCTGTCATTTGCATTCATTACTATTAATTTATATTGGGTATGATTATGACTGGATCTCTTTTACCATGAATTACAATGTCTAGTCAGTCCTTGATCTTTAAAGGTGCTCTGCATTTATGTTTTGTGGTCTCAGAAAGGGCTAGCGAGATACCATCTTGTTATATCATATCATGATTGTTTTGAGAAAGTGTTGTCATCCGAGATTTATTATTATCGCTCGCTAGTTGATTATGCCATTGATATGAGTAAACATGAGACCTGAGAGTTATTGCAAATGTGGTTAGTCATAATCTTTGCTGAAAACTTGAATGCTGGCTTTACATATTTACAACAACAAGAGCAAACAGAGTTTGTAAAAGTTTTTCTTTATCACTTTCAGTTTGTCAACTGAATTGCTTGAGGACAAGCAAAGGTTTAAGCTTGGGGGAGTTGATATGTCTCCGTCGTATCTACTTTTGCAAACACTTTTGCCCTAATTTTGGACTCTAACTTGCATGATTTGAATGGAACTAACCCGGACTGACGCTGTTTTCAGCAGACTTTCCATGGTGTAATTTATGTGCAGAAACAAAAGTTCTCGGAATGACCTGAAACTCCACGGAACGTCTATTTGGAAATAATAAAAAATCCTTGCAAAAGATGAAGACCAGGGGGCCCACACCCTGTCCACGAGGGTGGAGGGCGCGCCCCCCTACCTCGTGGGCCCCCTGGAGCTCCTCCGACCTCAACTCCAACTCTATATATTTGCTTTCGGGGAGAAAAAAATCAGAGAGAAGAAATCATCGCGTTTTACGATATGGAGCCACCGCCAAGCCCTAAAACCTCTCGAGAGGGCTGATCTGGAGTCCGTTCGGGGCTCCGGAGAGGGGGATTCGTCGTTGTCGTCATCATCAACCATCCTCCATCACCAATTTCATGATGCTCACCGCCATGCATGAGTAATTCCATCGTAGGCTTGCTCGACGGTGATGGGTTGGACGAGATCTATCATGTAATCGAGTTAGTTTTGTTAGGGTTTGATCCCTAGTATCCATTATGTTCTGAGATTGATGTTGCTATGACTTTGCTATGCTTAATGCTTGTCACTAGGGCCCGAGTGCCATGATTTTAGATCTGAACCTATTATGTTTTCATGAATATATGTGAGTTCTTGATCCTATCTTGCAAGTCTATAGTCACCTACTATGTGTTATGATCCGGCAACCCCGAAGTGACAATAATCGGGACCACTCCCGGTGATGACCGTAGTTTGAGGAGTTCATGTATTCACTATGTGTTAATGCTTTGGTCCGGTACTCTATTAAAAGGAGGCCTTAGTATCCCTTAGTTTCCATTAGGACCCCGCTGCCACGGGAGGGTAGGACAAAAGATGTCATGCAAGTTCTTTTCCATAAGCACGTATGACTATATTCGGAATACATGCCTACATTACATTGATGAATTGGAGCTAGTTCTGTGTCACCCTATGTTATGACTGTTACATGATGAACCGCATCCGGCATAATTCTCCATCACCGATCCAATGCCTACGAGCTTTTCACATATTGTTCCTCGCTTATTTACTTTTCCGTTCCTAGTGTTACAATCACTACAAAATACCAAAAATACTACTTTTGTTACCGTTACCACTACTATCATATTACTTTGCTACTAAATACTTTGCTGCAGATACTAAGTTATCCAGGTGTGGTTGAATTGACAACTCAACTGCTAATACTTGAGAATATTCTTTGGCTCCCCTTGTGTCGAATCAATAAATTTGGGTTGAATACTCTACCCTCGAAAACTGTTGCGATCCCCTATACTTGTGGGTTATCACGACCTCGTCCATCAAATACAACGGGGAAACGAAAATCTTCTACCTGCCATATCTCCCCCCGATTCATCTCTCTCTCACCCAACTAACCATGATGTTGCCGCCGCGTTGTCCAATTCAGACTAGATCCAGCGCCTTCCCGGGTCTTTGCTCAAGGACCCCAGATCCCCCTCAGTGCTATCCTCCAATCTTCCGTTGCGGCGACTTCATCCACGCCCTGCAGGCGCCCCGCAGCAACCCTAGCCGCCATGGGTCACGAGGTTGCTCCATCACCTATGGTTTGTAGGTGCAATACCATGCGTCTCCACTGCGCTGCTGCCGGCTGGTGAATGACGGTGCTGCTCTACCCCGGCTACCTTGTGTCGACCACTAATCTGAACTCTAGTGCAGAACAGAATAGAACCCAAAGGTCTGATTCATCTGCTGATGCTTCCCTCCCTATGTTTCCAAGCCAAATTTTGCATTGAACCTCTGATGAAATCTATTGATAACAACGTCTCTGTTTTGGAGGAACTCCAAGTCGCCTCGACATGGCCTTTTGGTTGTCATACCCATTGTTGGGGATATTGCAGCTGCGCGTAAACCGGCCAGGAGAGGCCGGGTTAACCCCATAAGTAGTTCATTATATCTGAAGCCCATGAAGATAGACGGTGACGCTTTATGAAGGCCCAGGGCCCAAAGCCGGTTTAAGGCTTGTAGACATAAACCGGTATTGACATGTAAACTTGTGTTGTAAGATAGAAAGAGCGGAGACCGAGCCGGACACGTTTATGAGCCGGCCTCGGGATTCTGTAAACCGACGGGCGTCAACCCATGTATATAAGGGGACGACCCGGCGGCGGTTCAGGAACAACAAACAACAACTCGAGACTCAGGCAAAGCGTATTCGCTCCCTGGTCATCGAAACCCCAGCAATTCCATCACAACTAGACGTAGGCTTTTACCTTCATCGTAAGGGGCCGAACTAGAATAAAACTCTTGTGTCCCTTGTCCGGTTTAACCCCTTTAAGCAAACCCGTAGCGATGGCTCCACGACTAAGTCCTTTCATGAGGACATCTGCCGTGACAAACCCACGATAGTTGGCGCCCACCGTGGGGCTATCGCACGATGGTTTCAGGTTCTTGGAGGGCAGCTTCGAAGGACTCAAGGGTTACGTGGTGGGCCGGATGACCAAGAGTCGTCGCGGCAAGCTCTACATCGACGATGCAGGCTGGGGCCCCGAGGCCGGCTCAATCGAGTATGGGTACCGGGTCCCCTTTGGTGGCATACACGTTTTCATGGGCAAGATCGGCGAACCGGGTCCTGAGCCGGACATCTGCACCGACCTCGTCGAAACGGCTCAGTGTGCGAGATCTGCCCGGGTCAAGCCTGTCATGAATCGTGCCTTCGTGGGAGTCATCCATGGAGGGGAATCTGAGGACAGATCAGAATCTGGTGGTGAAACCGTCGTTTATTCCGGTGACGAGTCATCGACCGGAGAGACCGAGTCGTTATATCAGTTACTAGATGGCCGGATTGGGGGCTGTTCCGATGGCGACAGTATTCTGGACCCCTTTGATCTGCCAAACCGGGTTGCGATCTTCATGGCCGGTACGCAATCGGCGCTCCACTCTTCGACCGCAGCAGCGATGATTTCCGGATCAGCAGCGGCAACAGCAGCCGGGGCAGGAGGCCCTGTGCGACCGCCGGCTCAGGTTCTATCTGATTTGTTTGACGCATTGGCCGGTGGATCAGGATGCACACAATGCGGAAATCGCGAAGGTGAAAGATCAGATCACCCAGGCCAAAGCCGACTTAGCAGCTGAGGATACCAGGATGGCCGTGGAGCGGGCCGCTTTGGATGCACAGGCTTACCGGATTATGCTGGATAAGAGTGCGTTGAACGAAGTCCTGAAGAGGAGGTACCGATCTCGCCTGCCGCTGGTTTATGACACTAGAAATCTCTTTAACACCCCAGGAGCAGGGACCAGTAATCCGCCGGTGGTAAACCGGGCGGAGGCGCCTGGAGCAGGGGCGCCGGTTCAACAACATTTGGTGGATCCGCCTCATCAGAACAACATTGTAACACCACATGTCCCAACGCCACCGGGTCATTACTCTAACCCGATGGACAACATTGTTGCTGCTGCTTCACGGCTGGCGGCCATCCCGATCGAAGGCGATTCTCCGGCGGCGGTCGAGACACGTCGGGTTAAGGAGCTTCTTCAGACAGCCTTGGTTCAACAGGAGGCTTATTCCTATAGTCGCGATCGGATTCATTCCACTCCCCGTCCAAGCCGGAGTTACAGTAGGCGTATGGATGAACCAGCAGTGTCAAGCAACGCGCGGAACCGTGATCCGCCCCGTGGCAATAACCCGGCGGGTGGTGTTGGTGATGCTCAGGAGGTAGTGGACCGGGCTCGGGCACGCAGAGAGGCCGAGTTAGCGACGCAGCATGATGCCCGTCAGCTTACTCCGGTTCGTCCAACCACATCGGTGGAACCAGGAGTCCCTTCTAGTTCTTTGGGAGTACCGTGTCTCGTCCCAGCGTTGCGCAATGTGCGCCTGCCCAAGGATTTCAAAGGCCCGCGCAAGGTGCCGAATTACACCGCCGATTTATCCCCTGAGACATGGGTCGAAAGCTATGAGATGGCCATGGAGATGCTGGTTGTGGATGATGCGTCATGTGCGAAATACTTCACCATGATGCTAGAAGGGACGGCCCGCACTTGGCTAAAGAGCTTGCCGGCTAATTCTATCAGGTCATGGCCCGAGTTGAGAGCCCGGTTTATCCAGAATTTCAAGGATACATGCAAGCAGCCCATGTCAATTGTGGACTTAGCTGCCTGTGTCCAGGAGGAAGGAGAGTCAACAACCCGTTGGGTGCGCCGGGTTTCGGAAATTTTGCATTCATCGGACCGCATCAATGCTGATGCCGCAGTTTTAACATTGGAAGGCAATTGCCGGTTTGAACCCCTGAAGTTGAAGTTGGGACGGCTCAAATGTCATTGTAATGACATGGGAACCCTCATGCCTGCTCTGGTGAAGTATGCCGACTTTGATAGTACCAAGGATCCCGAGTCTGACGATGATAAGACAGGGAAGGGAAAAAGGAGCGGCAACGCCAAGGGGCAGCACCACAACCCGGCAGGTCATGGAAACGGTGGCAAGCGTAAAGCGGACCACGACTTAGACTTTGTGGCTAATACCAGCACGCAGGACAAGGGCCAACGGCGTAAGGGTAAACCGCCCCAGCGCGGTGGAGGACCAAGTCCTAACACTACAAAAAAATACACTTCCGTGATGATACGTGTTTGTCACAGTAGGTCGCGTTTTTGTCATGCATGTACATCCATGACAAATTTATGACAGAATCAAGATAGTCATACCTGTGCTGTCGTAGAAGTGTTCCATGACATTACCAAAATTATCATCACGGAAGTGTCCACTTCCATGACAATAAATCGCGCGTCACAGAAGTGCTTTCGTCAAGGGTGACCGACACGTGGCATCCACCGTAACGGAACACCGTTAAGCTATCGGGTCGGGTTTTGGATCCGATAACCCGTTAACAGCCCCGACCAATGGGGATTTTCCACGTGTAAAATCATCATTGGCTGGAGGAAACACGTGTCGGCTCATCGTTGGGACAGATGTCATCCACTCATTGGACAGAAGGCGCCTATGATACGTCGACACGTGGCATGGCCCAACAGAGGCCCATTCCTATGAAAAGGCCGGCCCGTTTGACTTGGTCAAAAGGTGGCGGGCCGGCCTTGGAAAGCCTGTTAACGTCCTGTTCGCATATAGCCCATTTACAGCCCGCTAACCCAAGGCCCGTTACGCCCTATCCGAATTAGGCCCAGTAGCGACATCTGGGCCATACAATATGATTCCAGCCCGTTTTCACTTCTGGCCCATGTATGGTCCATGACGTCTTTCGGCCCATATGAGGCCCTATGTAATATTAACGGCCCGTGGTGAAACTGGCCCGTAATGAACAGTGTATCACTTTACACCCATTAACGGCCCGCGGTGAAACTGGCCCGTAATGAACAGTGTATCACTTTATACCCATTAACGGCCCGTTATTTCGTTGGGCTCTTTCCAGCCCATGTTATCTTTCGGCCTTCTCAGAGCCCATTTATTCTTGGGCTCATTTCCAGCATTCGTTTACTTACGGCCCGTTACTGTCATTTTCTGCTTGTGGGCCAAATTCAGCCCGTGGTTACAGTCGACCCGTTTGTGGTCCGTTAATACGTTGGGCCGTTTTCATAGCGTCATCAAATATGGCCTATTAACGATGGCCCGTTATGGTCGGCCCATGAACGGACGATTCCAACGCTAGCCCGTTTACGGCCATAATGCGGCCTGTTATTGGCCCATGTTTGGCCAATCGATCATACGGCCCGTATAAGGCCCATTGATGATACGGCCCGTAGAAGGCCCATTGTTTCTACGGCCCGTAGAAGGCCTACTGTTTCTACGGCCCGTAGAAGGCCCACTGTTTCTATGGCCCGTAGGAGGCCCAGTGTCACTACAGTAAATATTAGCCCATGGTTATTGTGGCCTAGTTTTAAAAAATAGGTTATTGCAGCCACTAGCAAACCGCAGAAAAAGAACTGCACTGACTACAAGCAAACAAATAAACAAGACAACAAGGAAATAAATAAGCAAGCAACTTATGCTAGGCTATCACGGCTATTACACATATTACATCCACTGGGCATCAAAGTTCGCCACCAGTGCAAATATAGGGAACAAAGCAGCATATAAACGCCGCAGCAAAACAAGTCCAGAACTGAAACCACTTCAGAAGAGTTCAAGAAACAATATCCTGGGTACCCATAATGCTGGCAAGATGCTTAGCAAGCTTATTAACTTTCTCTTGTTTGGCGCTTAAATCCTCCAGCGCTTGCTGTTGCACAAGAAAGTACGCATCTGAATTCTGCAGGGACTTCCTCAGTCCTTCGGCTTCTTGCCGCAGCACAGCTGACTAATGCCTTTCAGCTTGTAGCTGAGACTGAAGAAGCCGAAGTGATTCAGGCAGCGAGTTCGAAGAGCTTGTGCCAGCGGTACTGGCCAGTAACTCGAACATTACATCGACGCAGGACTGTGGGGTTTTCTCATTGTCTACAAGATCGTTTTTATCACCTTTCTTGGAGACCAACAGGGTTGTCTCACTATCTTGAACCTTATCTGCATTACTTTCTCTACCATTGCATAGTGGGGTGCTCTTCTCCAATATTCTGTTGCATACTACAAGAGAAACAAGCAGACACATCACAGGTTTAGCTTGTAGTATACGAAACTCATTTTGGTAAACTGGTTCGGTAGTAAGGTGGACAGGATAACAGCATGAAACAAACATATATCTATGTACTATGGTCACTGTATTGTCCATATCATTCTAGTTTATGTTCCCTAATCAAGATAGAGACACAGTTCAACTCATATATTTTTAAGACACAGCAGCATAGACAGAATATAAGTGTGAGAAACTACACAGCATTGGCAGCACTTGTAATGTGCATCACATGATAACATAACTGTTTATACAACTTAAACTAAAATCAACATAGAGCAACAAGTTAGAACAGCAATCCAATTAAAGAAATAGGTTTAAAACATACCTGTTGTGCCATTGGAGTTTCAATTGGATCCTTCAAATTCGACAGTAGTTGGTATGAGTAAATACAGTGATGCAACAGCAAAGGAGTATGGACCATAGCTACGGAATCTGACCTGAGAACAGTTGCTCTTCTGCTTTAAACGTGGAGTTTGGGTTAGCTGTGGTGGTCTTCATGCTTTGGGCACTGCAGTAGCTTTACAAACTGCTCGTGTGGGGGTACTCTGTGGTGGACATGGTGCTTTGTCAACTATAAGTGGGTTACTATCCGCTGGGGTTGCGGTTAGATGGGTTGTAGCTGGTTCTCTGCCCAACGGTGTAAGTGTGCAATCTGGAAGAGTCTCGATTATGTGTGGTGGGGCTAGTTTGTGGGCCAGTACAACCATGGTTCTATCTGCATCGACGGGTAGCACTGTCTTTTGTGAAGAATGGGTTTTTTCTCCCTTAGATACTGCCATCACCCCCTCCAATTCAAATGGCTGATAAACAAGAAAAGAAATTGAACGTACAAACATTGTATGATAGACAGATGTGGTAATTCACATATATGTTGTCTAACCAAACAGGACAGCATGACACAATTTCACATATATGATGCCTAACTAAACAGGATAGCATGACACAGTTTCAGATATATGATGGATAACTTAACCGGATATAATGGCATAATTCAACATATGATGAGTACCTAAACAGGATGACATGACAAAACTATATGATGTCTTTCTAAAATAGGTTGGGATGAAATAATTCACATACATGTTGTCTAAGTATACAGGATGGCATGATATAATTGACATAATTGATTCATATACTAAGCAGCTGGCACTCGCATGTATGATCTCTAAACTAAGCAGATAGAATTCAATATTGTGCATATGATGTCTAAACTAAGCAATGCAAGACACCATATGCATCATATGAGAAATATAAACATTGCAACTTAGAGCATACACCTCAGGTGGGATATAGGACTGGTCATCTGTCTCTGAATCCTCCTCTGAGGAGCTCCCTGTAACCATCGAGATATATGCTTCAACAGGTACCATTGCCTGCTCTGAAGACCTTGTTTTCACTCCAGATTTTTCCATAACCGGCTCAAATGGCTGATACACATGAAGAGTAGTTCAATATACACAGATTGTCGACAAATGGAATACGTAATGAAAAAAAAGATGGCATGAAATAATTCACATATATGATGCCTGGCTCCATGGCGGTGCATAATTCACATATATGATAACTGGCTGAAAAACATGGCATTGCATAATTCACATATCTGATATAGAAGGCAAACAGGAGGCATTCACACAAAGCATGTCTAATCTAAGCAGATGGCATGGCAATGCAAGACACCATATGCATGATATGAGCAATATAACCCAGCCAAGTTAGAGCATGCACCTCGGGGGGGGGGATACGACTGGTCATCTCTCTCTGAATCCTCCTCTGAGGAGCTATTTGTAACCAGCAAGAAATCTGCATCGACAGGTAGCACTGACTGCTCAGAAGACCTTGTTTTCACTCCAGATTTTCCCATGACCGACTCAAATGGCTGATGCACAGGAAGAGTAGATGAATGTATAAACATTGTTGACAAATGGAATACATTATGGAAAAAAATATGGCACAATGCAATTCACATATACGATGACTGGCTAAACAGGATGGCATTGCATGATTCACGTATATGATGCCTGGCTAAAGAAGATGGCATTGCATAATTCCCATATACTCCCTCCGTTCCTAAATATTTGTCTTTTTAGATATTTCAAATGGACTACCACATACGGATGTATATATACATATTTTAGAGTGTAGATTCACTCATTTTGTTCCGTATGTAGTCACTTGTTGAAATCTCTAAAAATACAAATATTTAGGAATGGTGGGAGTATGATATAGAAACCAAACAGGTGGCATTCACACAAAGCAAATCTAAACTAAGCTGATGACATATAAGATGTATAATGTAAGCAATGCAAGGCGCCATATGCATGATATGACCAACATCAGCATGCTAGGTTAGAGCAAACACCTCAGGTGGTAAACAGGCGTGGTTGGCTCCTTCTGAATCTCCATCTGAACAGATATCTTCCTCTGGAATACAATCTGGAAATGCAGGAGGGGGGGGTGGGGCACTTCGCCCACCATGGAGTGGCGTCTGCATAACAGGTGGGGCACTTCCTCTGCTGCAGTGAACACTTCTGTCGATGGTGCACCTCAGGTGGGGTGGATGACGGCACGACAGGAGCAGGACATAACACACTGAGTTTTCTTTGACGCCTATCTGAAAATGAAGTAAATCTGTAAGGGCTCCTTAGAATTGGAGGATTCTATAAACGCAGGGACAGGAAAAACACAGGAATAGGATAGGAATGCACATGCAAAATAGAGCATTTGGAAACATAGGATTTCAGTCAACCTGGGTGTTTGGCTCACATGAATTGGAAGGACAGAGGAATGGAGAAACAAAGTGATGCGACGAGTGTACAACCTCTTTGGCATAGCCTTGTGGACCTCAGCATCATTGGGTTGGACGTGGAGGATGGTGATGATGCTGGTGTGACTGTTGGAGGCGGGGAAGAAGATCCGAGGCCTCTGGAAACGGCGCCGAGGGTACTGCTCCGCTGTGATGGACGGTTCCGTCGTTGGAGCAGCTCCGCTAAGGTGTACGGCGACGAGGCTGAAGCATGACAAGACAGACAACGTTAATCTGAAGTGGGACCCTAATATCATCTGCAATAGATGATGTAAAATACATCACCAAGAAGTGCTAGATGTAAAACGCATCAGCCGCGCCACGGCCGCTCCGACAGATGCTGTAAGTACTCTTCACTCTGAACTTAACTGAAGAAAATGAACTTCACAGTCGAAACTGAATTTTACTGTCGAAACTGATTGAATTAGTAACAGAGCATTGCAATAGATGTTTAGGGCGTTCGAGCACTAGTAGCAGAGAAGTAGTGATCTAAATCAGCAGACGCTCGAGCAGGGAACGCACTAGCAGAGAGCAAGTCGTGTAGTAGCACCGCGAGCGAGTGCTAAAGCAGCAACTCCTGTAGCTGCCGGAGGTCGTGCAGCAGCAGCAGCAGTGCAAGCGAGAGCAAGAGCAGAGCAGCAGCATGAACAAAAGCAGGAGCAGTGCAGCACCGCGACCGACAGCAAGAATAGAGCCGCAGCGCGAGCGAGAGCCGGAGCAGCTGCAGCTGGTGCCGTTGTGGAAGTCGCCGGCGAGGAAGCAACGGCATGGTGGAGAGACGCCGTGGATGATGTGGCCGGCGACGGCGCCGTCGATGGAGACACGCCAAGTCTGCTCCGTATCGAGCACCGGCAGCCCCGTGAGATCGAATAAAAGATAAAATGCAGCGGTGAGTGCAGAACCTCCTTGGTGGCGCCGAGTTGGCCTTGGCTTCATCGGAGGAATTGGTGAGGGTGATGCGGTTCCGGTGGGGCAGGTCAAGACGACTCTATGGGGATTGAGGTGGCGCGATAGATGAGGCAAACGTTGGGGCAGCTCCTTGGAGGTGGAGGATGGGGCGGCTGATCCGGCGGGACGATGAGATCGACAACGGATCCTCATCCGGTGCGGTGGATGAGTGTCACGCCCAATATGCGACCCTATCCGAGAGGAACTCGAAGGTCCCACCAAGGATAGACCCGCATATTGAAACGCTTTTGCAAGGTGGATATCATTACATCAACATTACATAATAGAGGGGGAACATACAAGGCATACACATGCCGCAAGAATACATCAATACATCATACGTAAGATCAACATCCTACTATGGATGAAACACAAACAGAAGCTCAAACGACATCCACCCTGCTAGCCCAGGCCACCGACCTGGAACCTATCCCCTGATCGAAGAAGAAGTAGAAGAAGAACTCCAAAACAAATAACATCGCTCTCGCTTCATGATGATTGCAAAACCTGTACCTGCAACTGTTGTTGTAGTAATCTGTGAGCCACGAGGACTCAGCAATCCCATTACCATGGGAATCAAGACTAGCAAAGCTTAATGGGTAAGGAAGGGGTAAAGTGGTGAGGTTGCAGCAGCGACTAAGCATGTATGGTGGCTAACATACGCAAATAAGAGCGAGAAGATAAGCAACGGAACGGTCGTCAACTAGTAATGATCAAGAAGTGATCCTGAACTCCTACTTACGTCAAACATAACCCACAAACCGTGTTCACTTCCCGGACTCCGCCAAAAAGAGACCATCACGGTTACACACGCGGTTGATGCGTTTTAATTAAGTCAAGTGTCAAGTTCTCTACAACAGGACATTAACAAATTCCCATCTGCCACATAACCGCGGGCACGGCTCTCGAAAGTTTATACCCTGCAGGGGTGTCCCAACTTAGCCCATTATAAGCTCTCACGGTCAATGAAGGATATTCCTTCTCCCGGGAAGACCCGATCAGTCTCGGAATCCCGGTTTACAAGACATTTCGACAATGGTAAAACAAGACCAGCAAAGCCGCCCAAATGTGCCGACCAATCCCGATAGGAGCTGCACATATCTCGTTCTCAGGGCACACCGGATGAGTAGTCCGTACAACTAAAACCAGGCCTCAAGTTTCCCCGAGGTGGCGCTGCAAAGGGCTCTAGTTTGGACCAACACTCAGAGGAGCACTGGCCCGGGGGGGATAAAATAAAGATGACCCTCGGGAGCGCGACTCCCAAGGGAAAAAGGCTTAGGTGGCAAATGGTAAAACCAAGGTTGGGCGTTGCTGGAGGAGTTTTATTCAAGGCGAACTGTCAAGGGGTCCCCATAACACCCAACCGCGTAAGGAACGCAAAATCAAGGAACATAACACCGGTATGACGGAAACTAGGGCGGTAAGAGTGGAACAAAACACCAGGCATAAGGCCGAGCCTTCCACCCTTTACCAAATATATAGATGCATTAATTAAATAAGAGATATTGTGATATCCCAACATAAACATAATCCAACATGGAGCAAACTTCAACTTCACTTGGAACTAACAACGCTATAAGAGGGGCTGAGCAAAAAGTGGTAACATAACCAAACAATGGTTTGCTAGGAAGGGTGACAAAGGTTAGAGTCGTTTCATGGCAATTTGGGAAGCTTGAAGAGCAAGTGATAGGTAGCGCAGCATAGCGATAGAACAAATTTACTAGCATAGCAATGATAGTAATGAGATCCAAGGTTACGGTCATCTTGCAAGCATCAAAACAATATGGTACAGCACACCAACATGATAACAAAAGGCATCGACATGATGTACAGGTAAAGCATTACAAAAAATGAACACTGAGCTATCTCCAGAAATCACTAGAACATGCTCAAAAGGACATGGCAAGATTGCAAATAATAACAGTTCACAGACTTGGTGGAAAAATCACTGGGCATGGCCGAAATAACATCAGGTTGCAATGTTTAGAGCTATCAACCAACATGCTACAGGAATATATCATGGCAAATGACAGCATGGCATGATTCTACGCAAAGCATATAACAAAAGCCCCTTAATGAACATGAGCCAAAAAGGCACATAAGATATGATGGCACCCATGTAAACATAGCAAGTTTAATAAACAGATTCAGACTTAGCAGAAAAACTGAGCATGGCATAAACAGAATTATGAACGCATCTTTGCAAGCTCAAATCACTCATCACAAAGCATTTCATGGCATGTGAAGGCATCCAACAGTAAGATGGCATAATTATGAAGCTAAGCATGGCAATAGAAAGTTCATAGGGTGCATGGATCACTAGCAAAACACATGTCAAAACTGAACTTCATGTTAACAGGCTGACAGCAACATTATTTAGGAAGTTTGGAGCCAGATTACAACAAGCTACATCAGGCTATAAATACAAACAAGGGCATGGATGGATAGCGCATAACATGTATAACAAAACATTCTTAGTGAAAATCTCCAGATTATGCATAGAACTCATGGTGACAGCAGGTTTACATGGCATCACAATGTTAAAGCTACAGGCTTGGCAGAAATGACCAAGACACGGAAATCAGCAACATCATGGAGGCTACTTTGCATGCTTGTGCTAGGCACCACATGAATCACAAAAATACAAGATAAGCACCACTTTAAAGATGGCTTGATGTAGTTCAAAACACATGTAGAGCTCATGCTCATTGGATGCACACACAAAATGCAATGAAAAAGACAAATCATCAAGTTCTGATAATAGACATCAGTTAACATCATATAGCTCTCTTGCAACGATGATTTAGGCATCAAGATGAACTCAAACAGACATGGCACTATGGAACAAAATGAACAGCATCTCCTGATGAACATTTTGATATATCATGCACGCAAAACGGAGTGGTATGCAAGGAGATACGATGTGATGAACAGAGCCACATAAAGTAAGGATTTCGGGGCTTAGAAGAAAAACGAGGGGGAGAAGTCAACCTCGTTCAGATCTAGGGTTGCACGCAGATCTAGGGCCACGTGGCGGCGTGGGAGTGGTGCGGAGCGGCGGCGGCGGCGATTTGTCCGGCGAGCGGAGGGAGCGGGGCTAGGGTTTGGACTGCGAAAAATTCGGAGGGGATCACATATTTATAGGTAGAGGGAGCTAGGAGACTCCAAATGAGGTGCGGTTTTCGCCCACACGATCGTGATCCAACGACGGAGAGCATGGAGGGGGTTTAGATGGGTTATTGGGCTGTTTTGGAGGGTGTTGGGCTGCAACACTCAAAAGGCTTTTGCAGTTACCCGGTTAACCGTTGGGGCATCAAACGACCTCCAAATGGAACGAAATTTGACGGGCGGTCTACCGGTGCTATACCAAGGCCACTCGGCAAATCTCGGCCCATTCCGAGAACGTTTTTATCCCGCTCACGAAACAAGGTTTGAGAGGGGCGACGGGCGCGTTCGAGAGTGTCGGATCGCGAAACGGACAACGGAGAGAACTGCGAGACCGGGACGGATGCAAGTTTTGAAAAACATGCCGATAAAATGCAGATGATGACATGGCAAAAATGCAACACGCAAGGAAATGACATGGCAACAACGACGAATAACTGGAAGACACCTGGCGCATCGAATCCGGGGCGTTACAACACTCCTCCACTAACAAGAGATCTCGTCCCGAGATCTTAGGACCGAGACGGAAGGGAAAAAGGGATGGGGTGAAATAAGATCAAAAGAGAGAGGATGAACAAAGTCAAGAACACTCGAGTAGGAAAAGGAAATGACGAATATGACGAGAATCAAAGCTTCGAAACAAAAATGAATTCGAAACCACTCCGGTTAGAACAAGATAGAAGCAGAATAAGAATGAAAGAATTTAGGCAGAACTCTGGCTGAACAAGGAAAGAATAGAACATGAACTTGAGAAATGGAACGATACTTGACTTGAGGAACAACACAAAACCTCCGGAAGACTTGAAAGAGTGGAATGAGAATAACGGGGAAGAAGATGACAACTTCTACCATGAATGAAATAGAGAGCATCCTTAGAAGGAAACATTGACTGGAATTATTGAGAAAATCAACAATGAAAAGAATAAGCTTGTTGTGGACTTATGGATAACATCTCAAAAATTATGAGGTGATAACCAACAACAGACGGAAAATGGTTGAAAAAGCTGAGAAGGACGAAGAAATGCAAAAATCCACTTTCAAAAGAATACGAAGAATTAATTGCACTTCGAAAAGCAAGAAGGAAAGATACTTGAGCTCCTTCGATAAGAATCTTGATGAACACTTGAGGAATGAATTAAATCATGACGAGCCACCGTGAAGAACTCCGGTAACAAAAGGATGACGAGATAAAATTGAAGGATGAAAGGGATAATATTAAAGACTTGCGATGACTAAGATGGAGCTTCGTGACGAGACAAACGAGAAAAAACTTGGAAACTCCAGAGAAGAAAGGATTAAGGGTAGATATAGCACAAAACTTGAGAAAGTCTTCATGCACCACTGGTAGGATTTGGAAAGAACGAATTAATTGATATGATAACAACCGAAAGAATCTTGAACGAGTCATCGTAGGAATTGAAACGAATGACAAAAAGAGAATGAATCACCGGAAAGAAGTAGAAAAGCACGAAGATACTTGAGTGAAACGAGATGCAAGAGAATGCATAGATCGCGAACTGATTGAAGGATACTTGAACAAAGCACCGGTACGAATATAGGAACGAACAGAGCTGAAAACTTGGAACGAAGAAATATTCCGAAAAGATGGCCTTCGGATGATCGAGAGAGAAAGCAACTCCTGAAATACTCAGGATGGATGAAAAGAATTGCACGACTAGAAACAATATGAGCAGATAGCATCAAGCTAGCAACATGAATCTTCGGGAGAACGGACAAGATTTAAGAGAAACTCTTCCTCGGTCTTCAAATGTTGAGAATGACGACGAGAAAGAACACAAAAATTGTTGAGATACTCCGGGAGAATGAAAAGCGAAGAGGTTGAGCCAACAATGAAAATAATTAGAAATCGATCTTGGAAAAGCGCCTGACTGATGAAATTCATTCTTACGTCAAACTTGAAAAGAATTAGGAATGGCTCCGGAATAATTAGAAGAGTCGGGTAACATCCTCGGAAAAGACCTGTGGGTTATTGGCCACTGAAGAGAAATCACCGTTGAAAAGGATTATTGAAGAGAGAGATGATGCATCGGAACAACTGAAAGACTTGAATGAGGTGACAACCTCGAAATAATTCGAACACAGACGAATCTCCTGAGATGTCTTCAGCACTCCGGAAGGATAAACTGGCGAGAGTCGAACTAGCAGGGGAAACACTTGATCCAAGGGAAGAATATGATCAACCCGAAAAACTTTAATTGAATCCAGCAGAAAGAAAAGGAGATGAAGAATGTCGAACGAGACGAAAATTCACCGGTTGAAGTAATTGATGGAAAACTGAAGAGGCTTCGCAC
>NC_057805.1:476620097-476703707 GCF_018294505.1 Triticum aestivum
ATTGATGCTCAAAAGAGACTCAAACTCCGGGAAGAAGAGGGTGGGAGGGCGGGAAAACAAAGGCAACTTGGAACGGAGAACCGACGAATAAGAGAAAACACCAGTTGAAATATTTGAGGAAAGAATGCAAAGGCTTCGCACGAGTAGGATGGATACTCGATTATGGACTCCGGTTCCGAGAAGAAAAAGGGTGGGCGGGTGGGAAAAACAAGGACAACTTCGGACAGGGAAAACTACATCGGTTGAAAAGAGATGAGGATTAATCTAGCAAAAGATGACGAGGATCGAAACCACTCGAAGAGAGGTGCACCGGATTGAAAAGAGGATGGACAACGAACGAAAACTAACCGCGTGATCCTAAGGAAAGTTTGAAGGGGAAGAGGAGTAATTCCAAACACCTACATCAAGATTTCTCACTAGAGCGACGAAGGAGCTGAGGAGTAAAAAGAATTCTTACTCTCCGATATAACTAGACTCCGAAAACAGTTTTCTTCTAGACTCAACAACGGCCAAACTATACGATCAATCAAGGGGGCTTCTATGGTCGGTCGAGGCTCTGATACCAACTTGTCACGCCCAATATGCGACCCTATCCAGGAGGAACTCGAAGGTCCCACCAAGGATAGACCCGCATATTGAAACGCTTTTGCAAGGTGGATATCATTACATCAACATTACATAATAGAGGGGGAACATACAAGGCATACAAATGCCACAAGAATACATCAATACATTATACATAAGATCAACATCCGACTACGGATGAAACACAAACAGAAGCTCAAACGACATCCACCCTGCTAGCCCAGGCTACCGACCTGGAACCTATCCCCTATTTGAAGAAGAAGCAGAAGAAGAACTCCAAAACAAATAACATCGCTCTCGTGTCATGATCATCGCAAACCTGTACCTGCAACTGTTGTTGTAGTAATCTGTGAGCCACGAGGACTCAGCAATCCCATTACCATGGGTATCAAGACTAGCAAAGCTTAATGGGTAAGGACGGGGTAAAGTGGTGAGGTTGCAGCAGCGACTAAGCATGTATGGTGGCTAACATACGCAAATAAGAGCGAGAAGAGAAGCAACGGAATGGTCGTCAACTAGTAATGATCAAGAAGTGATCCTGAACTCCTACTTACGTCAAACATAACCCACAAACTGTGTTCACTTCCCGGACTCCGCCGAAAAGAGACCATCACGGTTACACACGCGGTTGATGCGTTTTAATTAAGTCAAGTGTCAAGTTCTCTACAACAGGACATTAACAAATTCCCATCTGCCACATAACCGCGGGCACGGCTCTCGAAAGTTTATACCCTACAGGGGTGTCCCAACTTAGCCCATTATAAGCTCTCACGGTCAACGAAGGATATTCCTTCTCCCGGGAAGACCCGATCAGTCTCGGAATCCCGGTTTACAAGACATTTCGACAATGGTAAAACAAGACCAGCAAAGCCGCCCGAATGTGCCGACAAATCCCGATAGGAGCTTCACATATCTCGTTCTGAGGGCACACCGGATGAGCAGTCCGTAGAACTAAAACCAGGCCTCAAGTTTCCCCGAGGTGGCGCTGCAAAGGGCTCTAGTTTGGACCAACACTAAGAGGAGCACTGGCCCGGGGGGGGGGGGTAAAATAAACATGACCCTCGGGAGCGCGACTCCCAAGGGAAAAAGGCTTAGGTAGGCAAATGGTAAAACCAAGGTTGGGCCTTGCTGGAGGAGTTTTATTCAAAGCGAACTGTCAAGGGGTCCCCATAACACCCAACCGCGTAAGGAACGCAAAATCAAGGAACATAACACCGGTATGACGGAAACTAGGGCGGCAAGAGTGGAACAAAACACCAGGCATAAGGCCGAGCCTTCCACCCTTTACCAAATATATAGATGCATTAATTAAATAAGAGATATTATGATATCCCAACTGTCGTGGAATTGTCACGGCAGATGTCCTCGAGCTAGGACTTAGTCGTGGAGCCATCGCAACTAGGAAGCTTGAAGGGGTTATGCGGGACAAGGAACACGAGGGTTTATACTGGTTCGGCCCCTTACGGTGAAGGTAAAAGCCTACGTCCAGTTTGAGGTGATATTGATTAGGGTTACGATCGCCAGGGAGCTAAACGGTTATCCCGGCTCTCGATGAGGTTGTTGTCGCCTCTAAACCGCTGCCGGGTCGTCCCTTTATATAGGGAGGCTGACGCCCGGCAGCCCTTAGAGTCCCGGCCGGCTCATAAGAGCGTCCGGCTCGGACTCTAAACAATACTTGCCTTACACTACAAGTCTACTATAACAATGATTGTAACTACGGGCTTTACGCCATATCCGGGTCTCAGCCACCATCTCTGGCCCATCATCTTGAAACTTAGCTCCGGGCTTCTGGCAATGACCATTAGAGTACCCCGGCCCTCCTGGCGGGTGACTCTAAGGTCTATATCCTCAACATTTGGCCCCAGATTGACTTGAGCCGGCTCGTGTCAATCTTCAACCCTGCCGACAGAAAAATCTCCGGCTTACCATTCATGTGAAGGCCATAACCCGGAGTGACATCATCCTCTGGACTCCGGATAATCCGCCGTGACGTCATCCTCCATTAAGTCCGTTTTTTACTCCGCCAGATCCGCAACGGATCTTTGCTTTTACTGTCCTTCCGAAAATCGAGGCGTCATGAGGGGGAGATAACCACGCCGTGGTCTCCTTGAATCTCGCGCCCACTTATGACTTCGCCTTATAAATAGGCCGGCCCAACGTGCTCCTCCCACGCTCTCTTTCTTCCTCCTCGCGCCGTCGCTCTTCTGCCCGAACTCTGCCACTGCCGCCACCGTCGCGCCCCTGGTCTTCATCAACCCGGCCGCTGCATCACCCTGATTCGGACCAGATAACGGCGGCGACTTCCGCTCTTCCCCGACTCCGGTGAGTCTCCTCTGCCTTGCTAGAACAGATCTATGGTAGAGTTCGTCTGTGTTCTTCATGTTCGTCACCATAGCCACAAGTTTCGGTAGTTCCTGTAGTCACTGCCCTTGTTGATCTTAACTCTTCGTAGAACCACTGCGGTAGATGTTTGAGATCCATTTCACCTGCAAGAAACCCTCCTTTTACTGCATAAGAACCGTGTTCAACCTCAAGAACTTCTCCTGCCTCTGTTTTTTAGGTCTAGAAAATTTTCATTTCACCCGACCATTTTGATCCAAAAAAGTTACTGCAATATGTGAAACCTGTTTTACCACACTTAGTAAAAACTGCAGCCCTTGAATCTTGGCGGCTTACATTTCCGGCTTAAAGAAAACACATGCCGTAGAACTTCCCGGTTTAAAGAGAACAATGCTCTGTAGAATCCTCCGGCTTAACTGTAGTAAAGCCGTAAATAACCAATTTACTCTGAACCCCCTGCGGCTTAAATAACCCACCGTATCTGAATATATATATCATTAGTCCCCTTCATAAGCCGCCATCGTAGTTTGAATGATAATCTCCGGCTTACAATTAACCCGGACACTTTTCTTTTTACCATAGACCACCAACCTTCACCATGCCTCCCAAGGCTCCCATCACTTGCAACTGGATGAGATCCAACGTCACTGACGAGACCCTGGCCAACTTCGTTAAGTCCGGATATCTGCCCAAGAAGGAAGTGATGTCCTACCGTGCCCCTGATCCGTCCGAAGAAAGACCACAGCCGAGGGACGGGGAGGTAGTGATCTTTGCGGACCATATGAGCCGGGGCTTCGCACCGCCCGGCTCAAAATTCTTCCGGGACGTTCTCAACTTCTTTGACCTTCGGCCTCAGGATATAGGACCCAACTCCGTCTCCAACATCTGCAACTTCCAAGTCTTTTGTGAAGTGTACCTTGGAGAAGAGCCGAGTCTGCTGCTCTTCAGAGAGCTGTTTTATCTAAACCGCCAAAATGAGTGTGCCAACGGGCCAAGTCTGGAATTAGGCGGCATCTCCATCCAGCGGCGTAGGGACTGTCTGTTCCCTTATGCAGAGCCGCCGAGCCACCCTAAGGACTGGAATATGACTTGGTTCTACTGCCAGGATACATCCCCGGCTGATGAAAACCCGCTGCCCGGCTTTCGCCCAACACGCCTAGAGCCGACTCACCCGCTATCCGACAAACTGACTGCCGCAGAACGCCAGCCTCTGCTTCCAACGATCAACAAGATCAAGGCCCTGCTAGGCAATGGTCTGAACGGAATTGATCTGGTCCGGGTCTGGATCTCATGGCGGGTGATCCCATTGAGCCGCCGCCCCGGCTTAATGTGTGAGTACACCGGGCGAAAGGATGACCCGCAGAGGCACAGTCGCAATGATCTTCCAGAAGACGTTGCGGAGGAAGAGACCAAGGCTCTTCTAAATGAGAGCCTGGCAGACTGCGGAAGAACCGGGCTAGCCCCCTTCTGCAAGACCAATCCAGCCCCAGCGGTAAGCCGCTGACTTTAACTTTTCAACTTCTTTTACATATCACCTTGATCTGAACCGTTTTAAGAATTCATTACTGTACTTCTCAGGCTGATGACAAATTCTGGCGGGTCAAGTATGACCATGAGGCGGCCAAGAAGGCCAGAAAAGCAAAGAAAGCCGCCCCTCGCAAAAAGGGAAGCAGGCCCACTGCTTCGGAGCTACTGCAATTAAGCGACAGCTCCGAGTCAGAGGTAATCCTTAAACCCTTAAATTCTTGCCATATTTGTTGTTTGTTTCTGTCCACCTTATCAACATTTGCTCACTGACAGGATGACACCGGCGCCAGTAACCCGGTGGTTGAAGAGGTAATGTCACTTTCCTCCGACTCGGAGCCTTTGCCACAGCTGAAAGTCCGAAGGGTAACCCGGAAAGTAAGCTTTTCACATCCTTTAGCTCATCAAGACCCTCAATTTCTTTTGAAGCAGCAGGTTCACGAAAAACCGGCGTCACACCCGGGCCCGCAAAGACACCGACCTCTCCGCCGGGTTACCCGACGCAACCAGGAAGCGTCGTACTGAGGTTTTTTCTCACCTGTACCCTTTATATCCGTTGGAGGGTGTTATCCGTCAGCCACTCAACTCTTCTGACTCTAATTATCAGGAGACCTCCCCATCTTCGGGTGAGTCCATGCAGTCAAGTCTGCCGGCCTTCAAGACTGCACCCGGGTAATAACAATCTCCTTATATTATCTGTTTGCACTTACTCTTTGTGTGCCTAACACTTCTGTTTTTTTTTCAGTGCCCAGGCAAAGCTCACCAAAAGAGCAAAGAAAACTAGGTCAGCCGGAGTGCCAGACTTTCCTGACCCGGAGGCGACGGCTCAAGAACCGCCGGCTTCCTCCGCCCCCGAAGCCACCGTTCCAATGGACACGGCGCCTGAAGCCCCTGCCCCGACTACCAAGACAACGACCGAAGCGGCGGTTAACCCGGAGGCCTCCGGCTCAGCCCCTCCAGCTGACGACCTAGACGTGGTAATCACCCGGACGGAATTCGTTGAGCCCGGGAGGCCGACGGCGTTGGCCAAGTGCTCCACGAAGGGGGAGTTACTGCAGCCCCACCGGGTGAACCTAGACCTCTTCGGCTACACCGACTTGAGCATTGGAGAGCTCGTCTCTGGCTATATCAACCAAGTCCACAAGAGCCGGGACGCCGAGGTTGCCATGGTTAACCAGATCCAACAAAAATCTGAGGTAACCTTCTGTTGTCTTCTTACTTTACTGCATAGTTACCTTTGCCATGCTAGCCCCCAAGTCGATGACTTATACTTGAATATGTTGTAGACTTAGATTCCGGTTTACTCAACTGAGCCAGCAGTATGTAGATAGATACGTTCAATATGCATTAGCCCCCAAGTGCCAAGTGTCTTTGCTTGGAAAGCGCTTGGGACTTATATAATGACTGTTAGTAACCCGGAAATATATGCAGGTTGTTGGCAAGAAATTAAAGTCGGACCTTGCGGATCTCAAGAGCCGGCTGAAGACACAGGAGATGGAGACCCGGAAGGCAAACGCCAAGTTTGTCTCCAGCATCGCCGCTCAAGAGAAGCTGAAGACCGAATTTGATGCTGAGCGGAAGGCCTGGGCTGAGGAGAAGGCCGCACTGGTCACCCGGGCAGAACAGGCGGAGAAAGCTCTCGCTGAGAAGACTGCCGAGCTCTCCGGCCTAAAACGCCAGGTTTCCCAAATGGTGGCTGCTATCTTCGGTAAGTCGCCTCACCGGCTTTCATTAAGTCTGTATATGTCATGATTCATCCTTGTCATCGGCTTATCTGATCTTGTGAAACAGGTCCCAGGAGTGCCAACCTCAACCAGAGCGTGGTCACCAAGTTAAAGGCCGTGTACACCCTGGTGGAACAGCTCTACACCGGGTCACAACGTGCCTTAGCTGTGGTGGCCCTATCCAACGAGGTGCCAACTCATCTGGCCGAAGTCCTGCGCCGGCTCGCTGTTCTGCCGCAGCGGATCCAGGAGCTACGACGGGCCTCCGCGAGAGCCGGAGCAATTGCCGCGCTGAGCCGGGCCAAAGCATTCCTGCCAGAGCTAGACCCGGCAGACATCGCCCTGGGTTACCCAAGCCTGAAGGAAGACGGCTCAGCCTTCGACCAGAAGGACTTCGCGGCATGTGTGAAGGCTGTACGTCCGGTGGCCACCCTCATCGGGAACGACACCGACTTAACCAAGTACCAGCCGGGTTATGATGCGGAGAATCAGAGGATTCCAACCCCTCGCTATGAAGCCCTCAATCTGATCCCTCCGGCTCGTCAGCACACCTTCGCCCCGGAGATTGACCCGGCGGGGCTAATTGATGAAGAAGCCCAGTTCGAAGCTCTCAGCGGCATCAACTGGAAATCATCGACCTTCGAGGTCCTGGGATCAGCCGGAGGAGAAGACAGAAATGAGCCGGGGACTTCCACTCAGCAGGCGTCATAAGTTAGCTGGCGGGTTATCAAACATTGTTCCACCTTTTAGACTTGAAGAGTTATTGTAATAGAATAAGTGCAACAGTTTATCCCTGCCGTGCCATTGTGCACGTTTAATGTGAGAGCTCTTTGAATTTGTCTCTTTGATGTTTCTCCGGGTCATAGTCATCCCTTTGTTTTTCCTCAACTTTAAAAGGTGCCTTTAAATATCTGCATAGAAAGGCAAATCACAAGTCTTGAGGCGGCTTACCACCCTGAGAATTAGATGTCGGAGATAGATAACCCGGAATATGAATCAAAAAAGACTGGTCCTTAATTATACTCTGAACATAGTCGTAATAACACACTTAACGGCCTGTAAGCATACTTCCGGTTTAAATAACCCGGGTAGTAAGGTTGGTACCTTAACTCCGATTTACTTGCCTTGAAAATACCATGATGTTCAACTAACACTGTAAACCAAAGTTAAGCCGGTAAGTGAAACCCGGCCATGCACACCTTGTCATAATCAGAGTAAACTTGTGATAAATCAGAACTTAGGGGCTTCCGGTTCGAATACGACCAGAGACCCGGCCCAAAGGGGTTAAGCCAAGATTCGGATATGATCATATAGCCCCCAGTGAGTGTGGCGATGCCAATCAAGAGGGTACCGATAGCTATGTTCTCTTTGGTTCGAATACGACCCATGTTTGAACAGGAAGCCCCCAAATGATTCTTAAAATTGTTTAACGACGCTGATTCGAATACGATCCACGTCGGTTCTCAGAGGGGTTAAACTGTGATTCAAATATGACCAAAGTTAACTTCCCAATGAGCTCGGCACTTTGCCAATCAAGTGGGTATCGACAGCTATGTTCTCTTTGGTTCGAATACGACCCATGTTTGAACAGGAAGCCCCCAAGTGACCTTACTGCTTACGGCTAGACTCAAATACGATCATAAGCCGGATCCTCCTTGAAATTAGCATGTAAAAAATAACACACGCATAATTGGAGGGGAAAAAAGGACAGAGGTCCTGCTTTATTGCTTATCATAATATATACATGTCTGAGATAAATATGTACACCACGAGAGCCGGTAGCTCAAGTGTAGTAAGGCCGAAGCTGAGCTATATTCCACGGCCGGCGGGTCTCCTCCTCAGATTTACGCGAATCTTTATGTTCCCGAATATCAATGAGGTAATACGACCCGTTGTGCAAGTTCTTACTGACCACAAAGGGCCCTTCCCAAGGTGGGGATAACTTGTGTGCATCTGTTTGATCCTGGATGAGCCGGAGCACAAGGTCGCCTTCCTGGAAGACCCGGGATTTGACCCGGCGGCTATGATAACGGCGCAGGTCTTGTTGGTAAATCGCTGAACGGGCTGCTGCCACATCACGCTGTTCGTCCAACAAGTCCATAGCATCTTGGCGCGCCTGTTCATTATCCGTCTCAACATAAGCCGCCACACGAGGTGAATCGTGACGGATGTCGCTGGGGAGGACTGCTTCTTCTCCATAAACCATGAAGAAAGGCGTGAAGCCTGTAGACCTGTTAGGAGTAGTGTTGATGCTCCATAAGACGGAGGGCAACTCCTCCACCCAACAACCCGGCGTCCGTTGCAAAGGGACCAAAAGCCGGGGCTTGATGCCCTTCAGAATCTCCTGGTTAGCTCTCTCAGCTTGACCATTGGATTGGGGATGAGCCACTGAGGAAACATCAAGTCGGATATGCTCTCGTTGACAAAATTCTTCCATAGCGCCCTTGGATAAATTGGTGCCATTGTCAGTTATGATGTTGTGCGGAAAGTCGAAGCGGAAAATCACCTTTTTCATAAATTGAACCGCCGTGGCTGCATCGCACTTGCTAACTGGCTCAGCCTCCACCCACTTCGTGAATTTGTCAACAGCCACCAAGAGGTGGGTCTTCTTATCCTTGGACCGTTTAAAAGGCCCAACCATATCAAGCCCCCAGACCGCAAAGGGCCAAGTGATTGGGATCATCCTCAACTCCTGAGCCGGCACATGAGCCCGTCGTGAGAACCTTTGGCAACCATCACATTTACTGACCAAGTCCTCTGCATCAGCGTGAGCCGTCAGCCAATAAAAACCATGACGGAAAGCCTTGGCCACAAGAGATTTTGAACCGGCATGATGGCCACAATCCCCTTCATGGATCTCGCGCAAGATCTCTTGACCTTCCTCAGGGGAGATACAACGCTGAAATGCCCCTGAAACACTGCGATGATGCAACTCGCCATCGATGACGATCATTGACTTAGCCCGCCGGGTGATTTGTCTGGCCAAAGTTTCATCCTCAGGCAACTCTCCCCGGGTTATATAAGCCAGATATGGCATTGTCCAGTCTGGTATCACATGAAGAGCCGCCACCAGTGGCGCCTCCGGGTCAGGGATAGCCAAGTCCTCCTCTGTAGGCGACCGAACCGACGGGTTATACAGGACATCCAAGAAAATGTTAGGCGGCACCGGTTTTAGCTGGGAGCCTAGCCGGCTTAAAGCATCAGCCGCCTCGTTCTTCCTGCGATCAATGTGCTCCACTTGGTATCCCTGAAAGTGCCCAGCAATGGCATCAACCTCGCGGCGATAAGCCGCCATGAGAGGATCCTTAGAGTCCCAGGTGCCTGATACTTGTTGAGCCACCAAGTCTGAGTCACCAAAGCACCTTACCCGGCTTAAGCTCATCTCCTTAGCCACCCGAAGACCGTGGAGCAAAGCCTCGTATTCAGCCGCATTGTTAGTGCAAGGAAACATCAACCGTAGCACATAATGGAATTTGTCACCTTTAGGGGAAGCCAATACAACACCAGCCCCCGAGCCCTCCAACTGTCTGGACCCATCAAAGTGGATAGTCCAATAAGTGTTATCCGGCTTTTGCTCAAGCACTTGTGACTCTGTCCAATCGTTGATGAAATCCACCAAAGCCTGAGATTTAACAGCAGTGCGTGGCACATATTTGAGACCATGAGGTCCAAGTTCTATAGCCCACTTAGCAATTCTCCCTGTGGCCTCTCTGTTCTGGATAATATCACCAAGAGGGGCAGAACTGACCACAGTGATGGGATGACCCTGAAAATAATGCTTAAGCTTCCGGCTCGCCATGAACACACCATACACAAGCTTCTGCCAATGCGGGTACTGCTGCTTGGACTCAATGAGCACTTCGCTGACATAATAAACCGGCCGCTGAACCGGATGCTCCTTACCCGCCTCCTTGCGCTCCACCACAATAGCCACGCTGACGGCCCGTGCGTTTGCCGCCACATATAGTAGCAAGGGCTCCTTATCAACCGGAGCAGCAAGGACGGGGGGCTCTGCCAGTTGCTTTTTCAAATCCTCAAAAGCGGTATTAGCTGCATCATTCCAGACAAAGGTATCGGTTTTCTTCATCAACTGATATAAAGGCATAGCCTTCTCACCCAAACGGCTTATAAACTGGCTTAAAGCAGCGATGCGACCCGCCAAACGCTGAACGTCATTTATACATGCCGGCTTAGCTAGGGAGGTGATAGCCTGGATCTTCTCCGGGTTAGCCTCAATGCCTCTGTCAGAAACCAAGAAACCCAATAGTTTGCCTGCAGGAACACCAAAAACACACTTGGCCGGGTTAAGCATCATCTTATAGACCCGGAGATTATCGAAGGTTTCCCTTAAGTCATCTATCAGGGTTTCCTCTTTGATGGATTGAACCACAATATCGTCCACGTAAGCGTGAACATTGCGCCCGATCTGTTTATGAAGACAATTATGTACACAACGCTGGTAAGTCGCCTGTGCACACTTGAGTCCAAAGGGCATAGACACATAGCAGAAGGCTCCAAAGGGAGTGATGAACGCCGTCTTCTCCTGGTCCTTAACTGCCATCTTAATCTGATGATACCCGGAATAAGCATCCAAGAAACTTAAGCGTGCGCAACCTGGCGTAGCATCAATGATTTGATCAATACGGGGGAGGGCAAAAGGATCAGCCGGACACGCCTTGTTCAAGTCCGTGTAGTCCACACACATCCGCCAGGTGCCGTTCTTCTTGAGCATGAGCACCGGGTTAGCCAACCACTCTGGGTGAAAGACTTCAACGATAAACCCGGCCGCCACGAGCCGGGCCACTTCTTCACCAATAGCTTTTCGCCTCTCTTCATTAAACCGCCGAAGGAACTGTCTGACCGGCTTAAATTTCGGATCAACATTGAGAGTGTGCTCAGCGAGTTCTCTAGGTACACCTGGCATGTCAGAAGGTTTCCATGCGAAGATGTCCCTATTCTCACGGATGAACTCGATGAGCGCGCTTTCCTATTTCGGGTCCAGATTTGCACTGATGCTAAACTGCTGAGACGAGTCACCTGGAACAAAATCAACAAGTTTAGTCTCGTCAGCTGACTTAAATTTCATTGCTGGTTCATTCTCCGTGGTTGGCTTTTTCAGAGAGGTCATATCTGTTGGGTCAACATTGTCTTTATAAAACTTCAACTCCTCTGTGGCGCAAACAGACTCTGCATAAGCCGCATCACCTTCCTCACACTCCAGAGCCACTTTCCGGCTGCCGTGAACCGTAATGGTCCCATTGTGACCTGGCATCTTGAGCTGTAAGTACACATAACACGGCCGTGCCATGAACTTGGCGTAAGCCGGCCGTCCAAATATAGCATGGTATGGACTTCTTATCTTGACCACCTCAAAGGTCAACTTCTCCACCCTGTAGTTGTTCTCATCACCAAAAGCCACTTCCAATTCGATCTTGCCAACTGGATAGGCCGACTTACCGGGTACCACACCATGAAAGATAGTGTTTGACTGGCTGAGGTTCTTACCAACCAATCCCATACGGCGAAAAGTCTCATAATAGAGGATATTGATGTTGCTGCCTCCATCCATGAGTACCTTTGTGAACTTATAGCCTCCCACCTGAGGAGCCACCACTAAGGCCAAGTGGCCCGGGTTATCCACCCGGGGAGGGTGATCCTCCCTACTCCACACTATAGGCTGCTCAGACCACCGTAAGTAGCGTGGAACTGCCGGCTCAACAGCATGAACAGCTCTCTTGTGAAGCTTCTGATCCCGTTTGCACAAACTGGTGGTGAACACATGATACTGTCCACCGCTAAGCTGCTTTGGGTTGGTCTGATAACCCCCCTGCTGCTGTTGATGACCCTGACCAGACGGTTGATTAAAGCCCCCTTGACCGTTCTGAGGACCGGAATGTGATCCGCCGCCCGGGCCATGAAAGCCGCCAGCGCCTGAGCCGCCGCCCGGGCCATTGTAGCTCTTAAAGGCCTTCATGATCGCGCAATCCTTCCACAGGTGAGTCGCTGGCTTCTCTCTAGAGCCGTGCCTTGGACACGGTTCATCAATAGCTGCTCCAGCGTTGGACCTGACCCGCCGCCTCGGGGAGGGGGCCTCCCCTTGCGTCGCTGGTTATTTCCTTGGGAGTTGGCGTTGGCTACAAACTCTAGGCTGCCATCGGCCTTACGCTTGCCTCCTCCTTGGTTCCCCGGGTTAAACTGAGGACCCTTGCCGTTGCCATTCTTCTTTCCCTTCCCTGCCCTTTCATCGTCTGAAGGGGGATCCTTGGTACCATCGGAATCGGCGTACTTGACAAGAGCCGCCATTAAGGTACCCATATCGGTGCAGTCGCGCTTGAGCCGCCCGAGCTTCATCTTAAGGGGCACAAAGCGACAGTTCTGTTCCAACATTAAGACTGCAGAGCCGGCATCCATCTTATCTGATGAATGTATGATCTCCTTGACCCGGCGAACCCAATGGGTCGTGGACTCACCCTCCTGCTGCTTACAGTTAGTCAAATCCACAATTGACATAGATTGCCTGCAGGTATCTTTGAAGTTTTGAATGAACCGGGCTTTCAGCTCAGCCCAAGACCCAATGGAGTTCGGCGGTAACCCTTTCAACCACGTGCGGGCAGTTCCATCTAACATCATGGTGAAATATTTGGCCATGGCCGCCTCACTGACCTCCAGCAATTCCATAGCCATCTCATAACTCTCAATCCAGGCTGTCGGCTGTAAGTCCGCTGTATAGTTAGGCACCTTCCTAGGGCCCTTGAAGTCCTTAGGTAGACGTTCATTACGGATGGCTGGTACCAAACAAGGGACACCCCCGGTCCTGGTAGAAATACCCACATCAACGGATGTCGTCGGATAAGCCGGGGGGGGGGGTCTGATAAGCCGTCAATTGAGGCGCCTGCTCCGCCTCTTGCCGTGCTTGGTCTATTGCGTAGAAGGCTCCATTATGAGCCGGGCCATGGCCAGGGGGAGGGTCATGGCGTCGGACATTACTTGAACCGGTTGCTGAGACCATGCGCCGGCTGTAACTCGGGCTCTGGCCTGGACGAGGGGTCGAGTGGATCCTGTCGCGGCTGTAGGAGTACGCCTCTTGCTGCGCTAGTGCCATCTGCAGGAGTTCCCTGACCCGGCGGGTTTCGATGGCCGCCGGAGAGTCGCCGTCAACAGGGAGAGCCGCCAGTCGCGCTGCCGCACCTACCATGTTCTCCAGTGGGTTATCATAATGACCCGGGGGTATTGGCACATACTGAGGCGGGGCAGGGGGCACCTGGGGAGGCCCCATCACTCGTGGCTGAATAAGGGGTCCAGACCCGGGCGCAATGACCCCTGGCGGGTTACTAGACCCTGCACCCGGCGTGTTGAAGAGATTGCGTGGATCGTAAACCGGCGGGAGTCGAGACTGGGCCTTCTGATGCCTCCTTCTCATGACCTCGTTGGCCGCGTTCTGATCCATCGTGAGTTGGAAGGACTGCGCCTGAATCAGCTGAGTCCGGGCGTCGAGAGCCACCCGCTCCGCAGCCAGCCTGATTCCTTCTGCTGCCAGATCCTCTTTAGCTTTTATCAGATCCAATTTTAACTGTGCCACCTCTGCATCATGCTGAGCTTGATTTGCCGGGTCAACCGTGGCGGTTAACAGGGCCGTCATCTTGTCCGTGAGATCCATCAGCACCTGAGCCGGAGAAGGCACCGGGTTTCCCGATCCAGCAGCGGGGTTCTGAACAGGCTGCGCACCGGCCATAAAAACTCCAACCTGACTTGGCGGCTCAAAGAGGTCCGGAATACTGTCGCCGTCGGAACAACCCATGAGCCTGCCATCTTGAAGTTGGTACAGTGAGTTTGATTCATCGGTGGCCGACTCGCCGTCGGAGCCGGCGGCCGTCTCATCACCGGATCCAGATCGATCGGAGAGTCCTCCGTGGATACACCCCACAAAAGCATGCTTTAAGGCAGGCCGGGCCCGGGCGGGTCATGCACGCTGAGCCGTTTCGATGAGATCGGCGCAAAGATCCGGCTCGGGGCCCGGCTCACCAATCTTGCCAATGAAGACATGAATTTCGCCAAAGGGGACCCGGTACCCGTACTCAATTGAGCCGGCGTCGGGGCCCCAGTCCGCATCGTCGATGTAGAGCTTGCCGCGACGACTCTTGGTCATCCGGCCCACAGCGTATCCCTTGAGCCCTTCGAAGCCGCCCTTCAAGAACTCAAATCCACCATGCGCGAGCCCCACGGTGGGCGCCAACTGTCGTGGAATTGTCACGACAGATGTCCTCGAGCTAGGACTTAGTCGTGGAGCCATCGCAACTAGGAAGCTTGAAGGGGTTATGCGGGACAAGGAACACGAGGGTTTATACTGGTTCGGCCCCTTACGGTGAAGGTAAAAGCCTACGTCCAGTTTGAGGTGATATTGATTAGGGTTACGATCGCCAGGGAGCTAAACAGTTATCCCGGCTCTCGATGAGGTTGTTGTCGCCTCTAAACCGCTGCCGGGTCGTCCCTTTATATAGGGAGGCTGACGCCCGACAGCCCTTAGAGTCCCGGCCGGCTCATAAGAGCGTCCGGCTCGGACTCTAAACAATACTTGCCTTACACTACAAGTCTACTATAACAATGATTGTAACTACGGGCTTTACGCCATATCCGGGTCTCAGCCCATCTCTGGCCCATCATCTTGAAACTTAGCTCCGGGCTTCTGGCAATGACCATTAGAGTAACCCGGCCCTCCTGGCGGGTGACTCTAAGGTCTATATCCTCAACACCAACATAAACATAATCCAACATGGAGCAAACTTCAACTTCACCTGCAACTAACAACGATATAAGAGGGGCTGAGTAAAAAGTGGTAACATGGCCAAACAATGGTTTGCTAGGAAGGGTGACAAAGGTTAGAGGTCGTTTCATGGCAATTTGGGAAGCTTGAAGAGCAAGTGATAGGTAGCGCAGCATAGCGATAGAACGAAGCAACTAGCATAGCAATGATAGTAATGAGATCCAAGGTTATGGTCATCTTGCAAGCATCAAAACAATATGCTACAACACCCCAACATGATAACAAAAGGCATGGACATGATGTACAGGTAAAGCATTACAAAACATGAACACTGAGCTATCTCCAGAAATCACTAGAACATGCTCAAAAGGACATGGCAAGATTGCAAATAATAATAGTTCACAGACTTAATGGAAAAATCACAGGGCATGGCCGAAATAACATCAGGTTGCAATGTTTAGAGCTATCAATCACATGCTACAGGAATATATCATGGCAAATGACAGCATGGCATGATTCTACTCAAAGCATATAACAAAAGCCCCTTAATGAACATGAGCCAAAAAGGCACATAAGATATGATGGCACCCATGTAAACATAGCAAGTTTAATAAACAGATTCAGACTTAGCAGAAAAACTGAGCATGGCATAAACAGAATTATGAACGCATCTTTGCAAGCTCAAATCACTCATCACAAAAGCATTTCATGGCATGTCAAGGCATCCAACAGTAAGATGGCATAATTATGAAGCTAAGCATGGCAATAGAAAGTTCATAGGGTGCATGGATCACTAGCAAAACACATGTCAAAACTGAACTTCATGTTAACAGGCTGATAGCAACATTATTTAGGAAGTTTGGAGCCAGATTACAACAAGCTACACCAGGCTATAAATACAAACAAGGGCATGGATGGATAGCGCATAACATGTGTAACAAAACATTCTTAGTGAAAATCTCCAGATTATGCATAGAACTCATGGTGACAGCAGGTTTACATGGCATCACAATGTTAAAGCTACATGCTTGGCAGAAATGACCAAGACACGGAAATCAGCAACATCATGGAGGCTACTTTGCATGCTTGTGCTAGGCACCACATGAATCACAAAAATACAAGATAAGCACCACTTTAAAGATGGCTTGATATAGTTCAAAACACATGTAGAGCTCATGCTCATTGGATGCACACGCAAAATGCAATGAAAAAGACAAATCATCAAGTTCTGATAACAGACATCTGTTAACATCATATAGCTCTCTTGCAACGATGATTTAGGCATCAAGATGAACTCAAACAGACATGGCACTATGGAACAAAATGAAGAGCATCTCCTGATGAACATTTTGATATATCATGCACGCAAAACGGAGTGGTGTGCAAGGAGATACGATGTGATGAACAGAGCCACATAAAGTGAGGATTTCGGGGCTTAGAAGAAAAACGAGGGGGAGAAGTCAACCTCGTTCAGATCTAGGGTTGCACGCAGATCTAGGGCCACGTGGCGGCGTGGGAGTGGTGCGGAGCGGCGGCGGCGGCGATTTGTCCGGCGCGCGGAGGGAGCGGGGCTAGGGTTTGGACTGCGAAAAATTCGGAGGGGATCACATATTTATAGGTAGAGGGAGCTAGGAGACTCCAAATGAGGTGCGGTTTTCGCCCACACGATCATGATCCAACGACGGAGAGCATGGAGGGGGTTTAGATGAGTTATTGGGCTGTTTTGGAGGGTGTTGGGCTGCAACACTCAAAAGGCCTTTGCGGTTACCCGGTTAACCGTTGGGGCATCAAACGACCTCCAAATGGAACGAAATTTGACGGGCGGTCTACCGGTGCTATACCAAGGCCACTCGGCAAATCTCGGCCCATTCCGAGAACGTTTTTATCCCGCTCACGAAACAAGGTCTGAGAGGGGCGACGGGCGCGTGCGAGAGTGTCGGATCGTGAAACGGACAACTGAGAGAACTGCGAGACCGGGACGGATGCAAGTTTTGAAAAACATGCCGATGAAATGCAGATGATGACATGGCAAAAATGCAACACGCAAGCAAATGACATGGCAACAACGAAGAATAACTGGAAGACACCTGGCGCATCGAATCCGGGGCGTTACAATGAGGGACGGCGAGCTGTTGCAGTGGACGACGTAGTCGGGGAAGAGTCTCCGGCTAGGCGGCGGTCGGGAGGACGACGGAGGAGCGTGGGGTTTCACGGGTTTTGGCGGCCTCGGTGTACGAATGGGGGGGGAGAATGAGGAGGGGGGAGCCAAGCTTAGGGACGCGCTTGTCCGAAATGTAGGGTAAGTTACCAGCGTACCCCCACCGGTTTTGACACTGCGACGTGGAGCTTCATTTCCGGCTGAGGGGTAGAAGGGGGATTTCGCGTGTCTGGGCTGCGGGAGCGATTTCGGATGAGGAGGGAGTTCTCGCGCGCGTCCAAATTTCGGGATAACAAGGCGCGGCGCGGGTTGAAGAAGCGAGAGTTTCAAAGCAGGTGAGACAAAAGATACTCGAGCTTGAAAATTTCGGGATAACAAGGTGCGGATTCCTTGTTCGGCAGAACAAACTTAACGTGTAAAAAAAACAATTCATACAAGACACAAGAGATTCATGTCCCCTTTTACTATATTGCTATAGATGCGATTGTAAAAACTACAAGAAAAATGTAAAAAAAATCGGGAGAACAAGATTACCCTGCGCAGTACCAAATCGATTCGCACTTCCCTCAACAACAACAAAAAACAAATCAATTCCCACCAAAGAAAGAGTAATGTCCCTTTTTATATGATTACAGATGCCATGATCTCGAATTTCAATTTTTGAATCCACGTTATGTTGAATTCAAATATATCGTTAGGTGACCTTGCGGTTTATAATTGATGTAGTCGTACATTTTGATCTTCCATCATATATGAACATTTTACTCCACCATGTGAACATATATATTGTCGTCTACCATATGGACTAAATTTGAATCAATTTTCCTTATTTGAATACGATTGTTGTCAAGTTATACAATAATTTAAATATTATCTTGATAACAAAAAACATACATATAGCAGTAATCATATTTCACTATGAACTACATGTACCATACACTCTCCAATTCAAATATTTGTATCCATTTTATGTTGAATTCAAATCATAGTACATTATTGGTCTAGGTAGCGAGATGTTTGGGATAATCTAAACCCTGTTTTCATACGTATAATTTTTGGCTGAATTGGGACAAGTTTTGGTATAAGCCTCTTGCAAAACCGGAGATTCTCTCAACAAGCCTCATGGTTCCGAGAGGGAACGTGTCACCTTTGTGTGTGAAACGATATATGCTGCCTCCCCCCTGATTTTATTTACAGAGGCAACATAGAACTATATGAGTGCCTTGTTAAATTTGGGAATTATTTCGGGTTCATTTGGCATTTTTATACATTGATTGAGTTTCTGGACTTTTAATGTGCATAATCTAAATATGAATTGCATGCACATGCTCCGATGCACCAATGTGGGTTGAAAAATCACATGTGTGTCCTTGGTTGAATTTCTAGGTCCCATGGAAGAAATGAGAATGAAATTCAAACATCTGGGCGTCATGACTCAGCCGAGAACATCGAGAAACTTTGATTTTAAATTCATGTAAATCCAAAACTCGCCTGGAAATCATGAAACTTGGCATGGTGTCATGTCATGGCACTAACATGTTGTGGTAAAAAATTGGGCCGATTTGGAAGCTTGTGGTTCTAAGAGGGAACGTGCCACCTTTGAGTGTGAAACGATATACGCTGCCCCCCCTTGAGTTTCTTAACAAAGGCAACATAGAACTACATTAGTGCCCTGTTAAATTTTGGAATTATTCCGGGTTCGTTTGTCGTTTTTTATACATTAATTGAGTATCTTGTCATTTAATGTGCATAAGTCAAATTTGAACTACAAGCACATGCTCTCGTGCACCAAAGTTGGTTCAAAATTCACGTTTGTGTCCTCGGGTGAATTTCTAGGTCCCATGCAAGAAATGAGAATAAAATTAAAACATCTGGGCATCGTGGCTCGGCCGAGAACATTGAGAAACTTGGTTTTAAATTCTTGCAAATCCAAAACATGTCTGAAAATCATGAAACTTGGCATGGATGTCATGTCATGGTACTACCATGTTGTGGTAAAAAAATTGGCCGAATAGGAACAGATTTTGGTATAAGCTTCTTGCAAACCGAAGCTTCTCTCAAGAAGGCTCGTGGTTCTAAGAGGGAACGTGCCACCTTTAAGTGCGAAACGATATACGTTGTCCCCTTGAGTTTATTTACAAAGGCAACATAGAACTACATGAGTGCCCTGTTAAATTTTGGAATTATTCCGGCTTCGTTTGGCCTTATTTACACATTAATTGAGTTTTTGGTCATATAATGTGCATAATTCAAATTTGAACTACAAGCACATGCTCCCGTGCACCAAAGTTGGTTGAAAAACCACATTTGTGTCCTCGGGTGAATTTCTACTCCCTCCTTCCATCTATATAGGTCCTAATGCGTTTTTCGAGGCTAACTTTGACCAAATGTTACAGCAATAATATATGACATGCAACTTACACAAAGCATACCTTCAAATTTTTATGTCAAAGGAGCTTCCAATAATATAATTTTCATAGTATACATCTCATGTGCTATTAATCTTGTCAATAGTGAAAGGCTGTCTTAAAAACACATTAGGCCCTATATAGATGGAAGGAGGGAGTAGGTCCCATGCAAAAAATGAGAATAAAATTCAAACATCTGGGCATCGTGGCTCGGTTAAGAACATTGAGAAACTTGGTTTTAAAATCATGAAACTTGGCATGGTGTCATGTCATGGTAGTACCATGCCGTGGTAAAAAAATTGGCCGAATAGGAACAAATTTTGGTATAAGCTTCTTGCAAATCGGAGCTTCTCTCAAGAAGGCTAGTGGTTCTGGGAGGGAACGTGTCACCTTTGTGTGCATAATTCAAATTTGAAATACAAGCACATGTTCCAGTGCACCAAAGTTGGTTGAAAAATCACATGTGTGTCCTCGGGTAAATTTCTAGGTTACATGCAAGAAATGGGAATGAAATTCAAAATTCTGGGCGTCGTGGCTGGGTTGGAAACATTGAGAAACTTAGTTTTTTAATTCCTGTAAATCCAAAACATGCATGAAAGTAATGAAACTTGGCTTGGTGCCATGACATGGCACCAACATGCTGTGGTAAATTTGCAGTCCGATTTGCGAAGGCGCACACATTAACAATCAACAAAGTCATTTTGGAACAAGTGCTATCACGTTACAATCGGAAACACAAGTATTATTGAAACCGTGGGCGTTCTACTTACTAGTACCATTTACGTGCCGCCACGCGTCCCCATTTTCTATTAGCTAGGAGGCGCCGTGCAGGGTAGCTATTTGAGTACGAGAGGCGTGCGATCAGACCCCTGCGCGTGCTTATCGGGAGGAGAGCCCTTTGACCTCCATCTGTCGTCCACCTCTCTCCGAAGGTCTCCATTAATGGCGCCCGAGCCTCTGTTTAATGGCGTGGCTATGTCTCACTCGACTGAGATTTAAGAGAGAAAAAAGAAAATCTGAAAGCACGGATCTTGATGTAAGATCCGATGGACCTATATAGCATCTACTGCGACTTATAGCAAGACTGATGAATATATAAGGACGATTAATTTTTTTATCAAAGAAGGGCTTGCCCCTTCCGATTTTCATTACTGAAAACCACCACAATTCACAAGAAGTTCAGCACAACTCGTTGAGAAACCACAATTCAAGGGGCGGAGGCACAAGGGGCAGTGGAGCACGGTGAGGTCCATCGAGACCTGAGAGAGCTCCATCGTCGGGTCCTGTTCGGTCTGCATGATCTCGCCCTCCTCGTGCACAACCATCTCTCGACTTGGGCCGGGGTATTACAAAGCTTTACCGTCACATATTTTATACTACTTCAAGGTGCATTAAAGCAACACATGCAAGTATCAAAAGGAGAGTCACGGCATGCATGCATGCGTTGTAATTAATGCATCGGTAAACGCAAATTATTGAAATATATCGAGTGCAGTGCTTTGATGTGTCGCATCAACTCGTACATCAACGAGAAGTTTGATTATCCTCTCCCTCGCGGACTTAACTGCACCTGCCTTTGGCTGTATGACAGGTTGGCCACACACCTGTCGGGCCCACCTGTCATACACGCAAAGGCAGGAGCGTCCCTCCCTCGCCCATGAGCGTGGTGGCTGGCAAGACTAGGAGAAGCTTTCGCTACACGCTCTCCCTCCCGCACGCGGTGGACATGCAACAGTTCAATCGGTGTCAGATGGCCAGAAGCGTACTGTAGTACTCCTCCAGTGCAGTAGTACTCCATCATTGTTCGACTTCCCGAAGAGGCGAAGAGCCAAGCGCAGCCCGGACGCTCGTGTGGCAGTTTCATGTGTAGAGTAGTCTAGGATAGCGTGTATCGTGCCTGTAAGCTTAAAATTGTTGGGGTCGGCTCCATGCTATGTGGCCGTCTTGAAGTTTAAAAAAAAATAGTCTTCTGGCCCTACCTGACACCCTGGTGATTGTAGTTTGCACGCTCATCTGGTCAAGACAGGAATATGTATTTTAATTTGTTTTTTCGAAAAGGGGGGACTCCCCGGCCTCTGCATCAGAACGATGCATACGGCCACATATATTTTAATTTGTGGTGGATAATGTTAGAGGTTGCAGCAAATATATTGTACACTGCGGGTCTTTCAGCCAAGTTTAGAGGCAAGCATGTGGGGCCAGTGTTATGATGTGTCGCGTCAACTCGTACAACGAGGAGAAGCTTGATTTTACTACACGCCTTCTCCCTCACCCATGTGCGCGGTTGCTCGTAAACGAGGACAGGCTTTTGCTTAGTAGTACTTCTACAACAAGCTATCTGTCCCGCTCGCGGTGGACGGACATGCAGCAGTGGATTCGACACTGTAGAAGCAGTAGTAGTAAGATCATTGTTCGTCTTCTCGAAGAGGCGAAGAGCCAAGCGCAAACCGAACGTTGCAGTTGCGAACATTGGAGCACGCATATAGCCAGGCTCTTGGATGAGACAAAATTGCTATGTGAGCCCACTATTGTACTAGTTCGTACAACTACTTGCTAGTATAGCCCTGTAAACCAGAAAGGAGTATTTGCCCTTCTAGAGATTTCAACAAGTGACTAGACTACACCGAGACGGAGTACATATGGAGCAAAATGAGTGAATCTGCACCGTAAATAAATACGTACTAGTTCTATCGTTTTCCTCTCCGAGGTGCACAATATTGAGTATACTGACTAGTCTCTTTTTGACACGCATTTACGTTTTTTTACACAGTGCAGACGCAAGCGCTCATATACACGCGCATACACTCACCCCTATGAACGCACACACGCACGGCACTATCATCTTGAAATTTATGAAGTCACCATAGGAACCTCGTCGTCGACAATGTAGGAAAATTATGAGGGGGGGGTCTCTCCAACAGTGTTCCTTGGCTCGCACCTAGCATCACGGTGGTCGAACTTTGAGTCATTCATCTGGTACACGTGGCATCTCAGATCTGGACACAAGGTGACGCGACCTCTCACTTCCTCCGCCATTTGAAGCGGCGCGCCGGTGGAGGGCTAGCATACTCCAATATTAGGTTGCTCTATGTGATGTGGCAACTTCATATACTAACCGGATGCTGGCTATACTCCTTCTGTAAATAAATACATGGTGTACTGTTTTATTCCTACCGGCGAGGTAACTTAATGTCTTTTTGCTACTTAATAGGATTAAATGCAATGAACTAACCACCGCATGTGATGTTTGGTAGTCTCAAGTCATTGAAAGCATGCACGGGCACGGAGGGGGACGCAGCTTCATTGACTTACTGCACCTGCCTTTGGGTGTATGACACGTGGGTCCAACGGGTGGCTGGCCAACCTGTCATACAGCCAAAGGCAGGTGCAGTAGAGGGGCGAGGAGTAGATGGCCAACACGCACGTGAATTCAACGCAGTCTGCACTTCTCATATAAAGGCTCCCGCCAGTCCAATCTACGAAATCCTACGCACCTACGCACCTAAGGGCAAGAGTGATCACTCCAATCGCAAGATCAGTTGACTAGAAGCTAGAACCATGGAGGCGATGAGCGCGAGCATCAGCCGGCTGTGCCAGATGGTCCACGACGCCAGCCTGCATCCTGGCACCGAGGAATGTCTCCAGGTAGTGCTTGAGGCCGCCAGGGCGAGGGGCCGCTTGGATGACAACTTCGTCTCCTTGTTCGACGAGGTCCTCATCGGCTTCCTCGACAAGTTCACCGTCGTCAAGAAGCTCGCGGACGACCTTGACGTACGCCTCCAGCCCACGCGCCCAGGCTCTGCGATGCCTGCCACCCTCAACAGCCTCTAAGGTGACAACCTCTTCGACGCACTGGTGGCCCTGCGACTGCCCGCTGTCGCGCCGGAGAATGTCCACCTGGAGGTCGCGGTCGCCGCACAGCGCCTGGCGCAGCAAGACACCATCGACATAATCACCCACGTCTACGTGCAAATCGTCCACAAGGACTACTACATGCAAGAGGAGGACGATAGGACGCTGGCCTTCTTGGACCGCAGGGCAACCTTGGACGGCATTGTTTAGAAGCACGTTGAGCTTGCCGCCAACGCCGCTGCTCCTCACACGTCGGTTGGTGACCGGTCCACTAGGGCATGAGGATGTCGTTGATGGATCCGTATGTATCTTTATCTTTCCGTCAAATCCATGTAGTAGTATATGGTACTACTAGTAATTATCTTACCTTTCGCATCAACTTCATAATTTTCCTACGTACTCCATGCATGAACCGTGCCAGAACCAAACTTCTCATTACTCTAGGGAAAATCGTTATTTCTATCTATCGGTCGCCCCATGGAGCAGAACCAAATTTTACAAGTTACAAGTTCAAAAGGAAAAGCCTTCCATGTTCACGTCGCACCCCCACACGGTTTGTCCGGCACGCCGCTCAAGGGGGAATGCGTGCTGTGTTGCACTTTCACTTACAAGTGGGACCGCAGTTGAGCAAACCGACTATCGGCAAACCCCCACCCCACCCATCGCGCGATGGCTGAGAAAACAGGAGGGAGAAGAGATGGCTGTAGCTAGCACGGACTCCAAGAAAATTGGTGTCGGATGGGACTCGTGTGGGTGGCGTGTGCCGTACTGCTAGACATGAATGCTAGTTATGGCCCATGCCACCCCACTATATCGAGGTGCTGGTTACTCCACTATATCGAGTACGTAGAACAAATTTCCTGGAGTCTGTGCTCGGCCCTCCTCTATCTCTCTTCTCAGCCAGCCAGCAGACGCGCGGAGGCCATCGTTTGTTTGCTCATATGCGGTCCCACATGTCAGTGAAAACGCAAGAGGACCCACTGAACCTGCGCATCTTTCACCTCGACGTACTGGTGATGAAAAACAAATCTAATAAAGATCTTCGGTGGCCGCCTTTGGAGTTACTCAAGAGTAGTAAGATTCTATTTACAGTTTAACCCAAGATGCACATCACGTGGCTTCACCTACCACTCTATTTTCTTGCATGACACGACCTGGATGCTGGATGTCCCACGTGTCGGCAAAAGGAGGAAGAACTCGACCAAATCTTCAGTTGTGCTCTCGGATTAGACTAGTTGTGCTAACTTAAAATTTTATTGTGTAGAATGGATGCAAGTTTTGGTATTGGGAAGAAGAGTACAATGATATATTGATAGAGCACAATTTAGTAGATGTTCTAGCACTTTTAGCTAGCATAGAGGCTAGAGATGAGACTAGTGCACTTGTTGATAGAATAGAGGCTAGACACGTCTACTTCTTTACACTCGAAGAAGAAAGAAGCACGCAAGATCGAGCCTCCGCAAATCAACAATGAATGCATCGAGAAGGCACTAATCCAACTTACAGGAGCAGTTATGGAAGTTGGATATCTTCTAAAATGTATTCTTGTGGTTCTTGTTTTCTTTGGTCTTGCTTTTCTAGTCAAAATTTTGGTGATGTATTTCCATGTACCAAAAAATCAATGATGAAAAAAAGATATGTGTTTGCAAAGAAAAATGTAGCGGCCGGGATGCGGTCGCGCGTTCGGCGCACGACCACCGCATCGGAGAAATGGCCCGGACACGACCCCATTGCCCTACCCAAACGGACAGAATCCGGGCAAAACAGAGGTCCGTTTGGGGTCGTGCGTTGGAGTTGGCCTTACAAGTGGGACCGCAGTTGAGGAAACCGACTATCGGCAAACCCCCACCTCGCCCGCCGCGCGATGGCTGAGTTAGAGAAACGACTAGGTTGAAGAGATTGTTGTAGCACGGACTCCAAGAAATATGGTGTCAGATGGAAGTCGTGCTAGTGGTGTGTGCCGTACTCCTGGACGTGAATGCTTGTTCTGGCCCATGCCACCCTACTACTCCTAGTACTACTTATAGTAGTAGTATCGAGGATTCGAGGTGCTGATTACATACAGCGAACACATTAACATATGGCCCACCTCACACTGTGGCCAAATTTCCTGGAGTCTGTGCTAGGTTAAAAAGTGTTCTTTGTGAGGATGGGTGGCTGGTCTCAAGTTTAAAAATTGTTGTATTACGTACGTAAACGTAGAGATAGTGCAGCATGTGAAGCTAGTACAAATAGTGTACTATTGTTGATTGGCCTCATCCGATAACTTGTTGCAATGCACGTACAATTATGTATTCGGAAAATATTTTTTTGCCTTGTTGTAGCACCCACTCAGAGAAGCGACTCGATAGCCATTCATAAATTTAGTAAGTTTATCACAGGCATATCATTTTATTACATAGAACAGGTCATCAACCCACAACAACAACGAGGATAGATTATAAATACTAAAGTTTTCATCACAGAACAAATAACAAGCAATGAAATGAACTTCAACTCAACCAATCCTCGGCGTTGGAAACGCTTGCTTTGAACCACAAGTGATTCTCTGGGAAGGGCCAGCTATTGTACATCTCGAGGCCAACGCAGGACTGATCATCTAGGCTGAAGCGGCCTACTATATCACAACCAAGGTAGGTAACCACCGAAATGTCCGACGTATAGATACAGTTGCTTCTCATAAATGGTAGTAACGTTGTGTCAACAGCAGCTGGATCGGCTTTCACCATCATTGGATAGTTTTGTCCGAGGAAGAGCGAGTTTACTCCAAGAGTACTAATAAATAACTTTGATGTGTCCCGTCAACTCGCAGAATGATGAGAAGCTTGCTTACTACGCCTTCTCCCTCGCCAACGCGTGCGCGGTGGCTCGCAGCATGAGGAGAAACTTTTGCTTACAAGCGGTGGACGTGCAGTAGTTCATTTGGTGTCAGATTGCTAGAAGTACTACTGCAGTACCATCATTATTGTTCGACTTCCGGAAGAGGAGAAGAGCCAAGTGCAAGGTCACCTACTAACCTAGTACAGTACTACTATAGCCAAAGCTGGTCCACATTTTTAGAGCATGGTTAATAAATATAGGCGGCTCTTGCAGTGGCACATCATTTAGAGCAAGTACTCTCTTCGTAGGAACAAAGGAAGTGAAACAAAAGTTGGAGTGGATGCTAGATTGCCAATTAAAAGATGATTACATAGGGAAAAAAATCCTATAGCATTCTATCCTATGAATCAAACAACCAATGTAGGAAAATTATGAGGGGGGTCTCTCCAATAGTGTTCCTGGGCTCGCACCTAACATCACGGTGGTCGAACTTGGAGTCATTCATCTGGTACACATGGCATCTCAGATCTGGACACAAGGTGACACGACCTCTCACTGATTTTTGAGCAATATCCATCCAGTCGAACCACGAAGGACGGCAACAAGCTTGTCGAAGATAGCAACAACTTGATAGTTCTTGTAATTCCAAGAGCGGTTGGGAACTCGACAAATTGCTATCTTCAGTAGACGACTGTCACCATGATCGTATTTGAACATACGTAGATCATCTATGTGCTCAACCTCAGGGCACATGGAGATTTTTGGAAGTGGAATCCGTTGACGAGTGTACACATTCACAAGTTCCCACTCGCAATTGTACCCAATATAAACAACCCAATCTCCATTTGTGCCAGCCCATGACTTACCCTTAAGCGATGGCATCTTGACATCACACGTATCATTATCAAGCGGCATCAACTTGCACAAGGCGAGGCCTTCGTCGTCCGCGCCCATGCGAACAGGCTTATAGCGAAGAAGATAAGGGAGATCAAACCACTCCTGGACCCTTGGGTTCCTTGTAATGATGTTATTAGTTGAGTCGAGAATGGGCTTGAACGAACCTGCCATGCTAGCCGAGGTGATGACGTCGCACCGATCAATGAGTTCCCCCACCATGTCATCTTTCAGATCGGGGCAAGAATAACGGGGTCGTTTCCGGCTTGTTCCCTCCATGGAGAAGACGATCGAACAATGGTAGAAGGAAGGGTGAAGGCAAATGGAGGAGGGAGGAAGAGCATGCGACAACAGTTCCAAATCGAGAGGGAAAGGCGAAGAGTCGGTGGACGGTTGCCAGTTTGCCACGGTACACGAAGAGGCGCCCTGGCCTACACGTCCTTTCAGAAATTGTACAAAAGGACTCGCCGTCGTCTCACTGACATGTTGGAACGTGACCACATGTCAACGAAACATCATGTAATTTCTCGTGCAAAATGCGATCTGGCCGCGTTGGCCCGAGGTGCCGCATTATTTCTTGACTTTATTTTTTTAATGGCGTGCCGTTCAGTTTTGAAGCACGACTAACTGGTACTGTTTGCAGAGAAAATATAAACTACTCTACCACTACTCGACCTCTAGTACTAGTAGTATAAAAAAGATATATAGGCTGGAGCTTCAGAGCTTTCTTGCTAAGGGATGCCCACTTGCTTCTCACACTATCACCCTCTCTCCAGATCTAAAAAAGACGGCCTCTCTCTCCCTCCTCATCGGTGGCCACAGATCCGCCGGGGAACAAAAGGACGTGCAGTGTTGACGCACTCGCCGTCGGCGAGCGAGGTCACGCACTGACGACAAGGCCGTCCTCTCAGACCTAGCGCTCGCGCGGGATGGCCTCCGTCCCCAAGCTCGCTGTCGTAGTGCGTGTGGAGGACGATGACCACGAGCGAAGCCACTTCCCGCCGACCCTCAGTTATGCTACCTCTTTTCGAACCATACCCTTGTTCTATTGCCCCATCTGCCATGTCGCTGCATGTGGATCTTTTTCCACTCCACCATCTTCCCAATTTGCTATCCTCTGCTCTGCTGGTCACGCAGACGAAAACCTTAATTTGCACTATTAAAGGAAACCCTACTTCATGCAGACTAATCCATGTCTGGGTTGAATAAGGAAAGGAATGGAGACTGTACTGTCCAAGAGAGTATGCATCGAACCCGCATCTAGGTTGAGAAGGGGAAAATCAGTAGCTAAGGAACGAGTCTCGTGTCTCTTAGTTGAAGAAGGGTAGAAAGGCATGACAACGCAATAGAGAATGACCATGTTGATCGGTTTGTTGTCCTCACATAGGAAAAAGGTGGCTAAACATAACAAAAATGGGACGTAATCCACATATGCTGCCTGGATATTTGTTGCTCTGGGCAACCATACCTCCCTCACCACTCTATGCGTCTGTGGAGGTACATCGTACTGGTGCGCCCACTGTCCGAATGGGCCTCGCATGCTCTTAGTCTAAATTTTTTGCTGTTAGTATAACGCCAGCAGTCAAGTCAAGCAATGCTACTGCTAAAGTGATGCCACATTTAACTAATGCCGCACTCAGTCTAATGCCACTGATAAATTTAAGCAATGCCATTTAATGTCACTGGATTATTTCAGGGTTAGCTGTTGATTGTGGATGTATTAAAGATTTTTCAACTAAGGCATTCCAATGATGTTGCACAGCCAGTATACCAACGATGAAACTTGTTACTACCTTCAGATTTTTGCACTGTTAATGCTTATTGATTACATACCTCACTTTCATGAGATAAGTTATTTTTTGTACAGTGTCACCAAAATGCCAAGGCGCTGATGTCATTTTATTTTGGTTAAACTGCACAAAAAATTATGAAGACAAGAGAAAAGGTTAAGAGTGGGCACCTCCTCCTCCGGCTGTTCTCTTGATTCGTTCGATCAAGTTTTTTATGTTTGATCGATTATCAAGATTGGTATAGCAATTTTTAAGGTCCCCCCGAGTTCGAAATGATATTTACCTTGGAGGTACATGGTTTGCAAAAAATTTATACTGTCATTAGTTAATAATGCTAGTTACCTTCAGACTTTTGTATTTGGTTTAATGCTCATGCACAGCTAGTATACCAATGCTGAAACGTGTTACCTTTACATTTTGTATTGTTAATTCTTATAGAAATCTTCCAGTGCCAGAGTTTATTGAAATCTGTTCAGTAAAACCATTGTACTGTACCCTGTAATAAAATAACTACTCTACTGTTGCACTAGCCACTGGATTAGTGTATACTTGTAGTATTCGAAATTTTGAATGGTGTTGCATTAGCGTATGGACATAAATAAAGGGTGGCAAGCTTTCCCAGATATGTGCTCAAGAAAACTACTACCTGTTTTTCTAAATACTAGTAGACGTTTTGGTACTTTAAACTGAACCGCAAAAACCTCTTATATTAAGAAACAGAGGGTGTAGAGTTCACTCAAATTATCCCGGTAAAGCTAGTCACACCTTTGTTAAAATTAATGTTCATTATATTATTGGAGGAGGTCTGTAAGTTTGTCTCTAATGCTTGTCGACTACATACCTGACATCATGATGTAATGTTAAGTCATTTCCTTTTGTACAGTGTCACTGAATTGTCAAGGCGGTGACGACATTTTATTTTAGTTGAACTGCACAAAATATGCTTAAAAGAAGAGGAAAGGTCAGGAATTGATCATTCTTTCAGAAAGAACTATATATGCCTTTCTGACATCAGCCTCTGTTGCCTTATTTATTCCTTCAAAAAGGTGGTTAGAAACAGTCTTGCTACCTTTTCCCATTAAGAAATTGGAATGCTTATATTTGTGAGTCTATGCTTCAACCAGTGCCACTTTTATAGTAATCACACTTTCAATATCTATGCAAATAGGGATGCTCGAGTTTAGTGGAACTGCACAAAAGGTCCAACTGGTTCAACATTAGGAGCATGTTTTCTCCCAAACCTTTATATCCAATTGGTGGCACTATGAGCTGTTCATTAAGAAGGTACATGGTTTGCTACTATCTTGCTACTCTTTTTGTACTGTCATTAGATAGTAATACTAGTGGTTTGCATGTGAATTTATTGGCAGGGTGGACCTACATTGGAGGTGCAGGACATGATTCAATGACTGGATGGTCAATTTCGGTTGTATCGATTTCACCTCTTCCATCACTGTGAACATGGATATCCTTGGTCTGATGAAGAATAGACGCTATATTTCTGCTCTGAACAAGCACATCAATTCAATATGAAATTGTCCAGGGCAAAACATGACTGTATCAAATTGTCCAGTGCAAAACATGACAGATCTAAGCGGAAGAGACATGTTTAAACCAAAAATACAAGGTGGGGTATATGTTTACTAGCTGCTTGATATTTTTGCAGACAGAGATGTCTGCCCGTTGCTATTTAGCAAACACACAAAGTGACCGCAATTTTGGTTGAACTGCACAAGAGAATAGTATAGTCACTGCATGCAGTGCCATTTGAAAATAGACACAGAATGATTGGATAGTCACTTCATGGACTGCAGAAAAGTAGTACTGTACTATTTATTGGCCAACACTAGGTGCTTCATTGCTTTGGTCTGATTATACAATGGGCATCATTTTGCCTAAGTTAAAGTTTGTATTCCGAAAATATTCTCGCCGTGTGATCAAGAGAAGACCAAATCATATTGCAGTGGATGTTCCTCCATCATGTGTGGTTCATTCCCATGGTTCCAGCTGTTGGTGAAACCACTTACGTTTGCAAGAGGAATTGTAGACTTCACAAACAAATTTGTCATTCAGTCTGTACTGAATGTTGGCCTAGAGAAGCATCCATGTTAGTAGGAAGAACATATGTTTTTTCTAGATCTTTGCTTTTGGAGCTACATATTTGTATATGATCTGTGAACCATTGAGATCCATTAACATGTTGATCTTATGTATGGGAATCATACTAGTTGGTTTTAGTTGTGGCTGATCTTTGCTTTTGGAGCTACATATTTGTATATGATCTGTGAACCATTGAGATGCATTAACAGTTCCTTATATCTGTTCGCTCAGTGTTTACAAGTTACCGATCGATCACTAGCTAGCCTACTAATGCGCTCCTGGCTGTTTTAGTTGCGACGCAAGATCCGAAGTGGCAGTTTTTTGAATAGAAATGCCTACCTCTGAAGAAACTGACAAGCTGCTCTGAAGAAAATGCCATGCGAATCTGAAGAAACTGCTAGCAAAAACGTTCGCAAATGCCTTATCTCCCAGCTAAAGTTCATCAATTAATGCCCTCCGCTGCGACTCGTTGCATGCTGCTCCGCGTACTGGCTGCGAGCGATTTTGAGTGCCCGCATGCAGCCGGTCGTAATTAAGGCAGCTAACTGATGCGAAAAAAGATGCGCTTTAATTGTTGCGGGCCTTTTAAATCCGTGGAATCATTATTGACAAGGAGGGGGATGATTTGAGTGCACTCATTTGACCGTAAGGCCGGCGTGCGACCCAGCACGGACGGGACGGGACGACACAGTCAGAATTTTAGTTTCTCTAGTTTTCCACGGCAAGCTGGCGCGCTAAGCCATGCCTGCTTCATTATGCATTGAATTCTGATGACTGTCGCGCTACCTTCCGCTTATAAGTACTGTTTCTCGGCCTTCTATAGTGGCACCGTGACCCAACTCGCCCTATCCTCATAAGCCCCCACCGGCCCGACGTTGCTCGCCACTTATCCTCGCTCTCGCCACGTCCGCCATGCCCCCGCAAGTCTGCGATAGGCGTGGCCGGAGGCGGTCACCGCCGGAACTAGTGTTCGGTTTTTCATCGGAAGGCAGACGGAGGGAGGAGGCATTCTATCGGTCTTTAGATGGCAATGCGGAGATCGAGGACTTGTTGGAGCGCGACCGCCTGGCGGAGGAGCAAGAGTTGTTGGAGCGCGACCGCTTGGCGGATGAGCAGTGTATCGCCGATTTGCGCCACCAGCGGGACATGGAGCAGCCGCGCACCGACGCTCTGAGTCGCAAGCAGAGCGCCCGCACGTGGGCCGACTACGTGGAGGCCGGCGCCCGACAAATAGCCCTGGAGGCTGTCGGGCACGCACGCGTTTGCGACACCGATTTTTACTACCAGCTCGTCAAGTGGGTTTCCCGCTTAGAAGCCGAAGCTTTGGTGGACGACGCTGGCATGGAAAGGGCCAACGCGCGCGAGCAACACGCCCTATCTCACCTCAGGCAAGTCCGAGGCGAGGCGGAGGACGCCCGTGCCGGCATTTAGCGTGTACCGCAGATGGCGGCCGGCATCGTCTAGTTAGCTAAGAGTAAGTTAGTACTTGTACGCTACTAGAGTATTAGTGGAAGTTGATAGTTAACTTGGCTATGATGGTTGTCAACGTGGAAGTTCAGTACTCTATATGTGGATCAGACCTGTTACTTTGCTCTGAATGTTGAACTTTCCATTTGAACATATGGAATGGGCTGTTATTTTTTTAAATGGGTTGTATTTGTCGTCCACGGGTTTAGAGGCTGACTTGTGGGCCTACCAAGTTGACCCGTACACAACCAGGAGATGATTGTACATGGAGAGGATGACAGCAGGGACCCGCCAAGGTCATGGCAGTACGCAAGCAAAGTGCCTCCTTATTTCAATCCAATAAAAAATGGCTCCTCGTAATGGATTTCTGACATCTGGGTCCCATGCCATTGTCAACGTAGTCAATAAACGAGAGAGTTGCACAACGAGCGGCTGACATCAGGGACCCAGCAGCTCGCCCAGTTATTTTTGTTTTGGGTTAATTTGATAAATGCCACTCCAAATCTGGTGTTTCTAAGAAATGCCATTGCAATTTCCAAACTTTGAAAAATGCCATTTCATGCCATCCCCGGTGGCATTTTTCGAAGTCTGGGGTGGCGTTTTTCAAAGTTTGCAAATTGCAGTGGCGTTTTCCAAAGTTTGCAAAAATTGTAGTGGCATTTTTCAAAGTTTGGAAATTGCAGTGGCATTTTTATGAATCGCCATATTTGTTGTGCCATTTATCTAATTTGTTTTTGAGACGGAAGTAGGGTGTCAACTGGGCTGTGCGGGGCACTCTGGCATGTCTAGACATCCTTCTCTTTTATGTTTACCACAGACCAACCCAGTAGTTTTTCTTTTTCTTTCTGAAAATGGCTAGCCTAGTTTTTTTGTGATTTGCCAAGTAAGTCACTTTGTCAGGCCTATTGGGCTGCAAATCTTTCAAGACGAGGAGAGCTTCATTCGGCTGGACGAGAAAATGGCCTATCAGTAATGAGAAATGGGCTGTACATTTTTAAAACACATCAAACCGGCAATTACTTTCAAATTTCTTTTTTTCATTTCAAGATTTTAAATTGCATTAATTTTTATGCGTGGACAATTTGTTGGATTTTATATTGATATACATTTATTTTTAAAATCAGTTTGAATGTGACTCGAAATTTCGGGATTAAAAACAGTTCGGACCGCACCGAAATATGCAACATTTCGTATAATTTTTTAACCGTGGCCACAATATGGGCTGTAATGCTAACAAAAAGAATATGGGCTCCAAAAAAAACCTTCAGAATTAGCAAATGGGCTGTAAATTATTAGAAATAATGGCAGATGGGTTGTATGTTGTTTTCCACAGATTTGAGGCTTTCCTAAAAAAAGGTTGACGCACAAGCAGTGACTGTTGGATGTCCATCCAACGGCCGTCGTGCTTCTTCAATCTCTGCTCTTCCTGCTCCAGCCGCTCAAACAAGCACCGGCGGGACTGCCTGCTCCCTCCTCCTCGTGGCCGGCTGTGCTGCCGCGCAGGCTTCACCGCCCCACCGTTCTCCCATCGCTGGCCTAGCCATCCCTCTACTCACCCACACCTGTTGTTAATCTCCGGCGACGGCAGACGAACCAGTAAACCCTTGTATAGTCGTACTCCCCTCCGCGTGGGAAACAACTGCCGAGTCTTCCCTGCCTCCGTGTCGTTCCCTTCCTAGGCCTCGGCGCCGTCCACCGCCCTGGTGCTCCCGGCGCAGCCTGGTCAACGTGGTCAACGACCGACATGCATCTGAAGTGGACTGTACGTGGTGAGGCTGACAGCTGGGTCCACGGCCGCACACAAGGAAATGCCTCCTTATTATGCGCAAAATAATGATTCCTCCACCTGACATGTGGGACCCACCAAAAGGGCCTCTATATTTCGCGAAAAAACGTTACCGCCGCTGACAGCTCGGACCCACCAGCTATATCTTCGCACGCAAGGAAGTGCGTCCTTATTACGCACAAAAAAATGAATACTCCCCGTGCTAGCTGGGACCCAGTATAGTGGCAGGCTGACTTGTGGGCCTACTAAGTTGACGGGGACGGAGGGCTTTGTCAACTTAGTCAATATGCACGATTCTAGCTCCAGTGATCGTATGATGTCCATCCAACGGCCGTAGTGCTTCTTCAACCTCTGGTCTTGTTGCTCCAGCCGCCCAAAGCAGCGCCGGTCATGCCGCATGCTCCTGCCTCCCGTGGCCGGCTGTGCTGCCGCGGAGAACTCATTGCCCCCTACTATTCCCACCGCTGGCCAGGCCCTGCGGCAACGCAGCCTCACACCGCAGCTGAACCAGTGAACCCTCGTACTCCTCTCCGCGCGGGCTTCCACTGCCGTGTCTTCCCCGGCTCCGCGTCATCCCCTTCCTAGGCCTCACCGTCGTCCACCGCCCTGGTGCTCTCGGTGCGGCGTGATCAACGTGGTCAAGGAACGGCTTCCATCGGATGTGGACTATATATGGAGAGGCTGACAGCTGGGTCCACAGCCGCAGCAAGGAAATGCCTCCTTATTACGCGGAAAATAATTATTCCTCCACCTGACAGCGGGGACCCACCGGACGGGCCACCGTATTTCGTGAAAAAAAACGTTTCCCCCTATCTGCGGGGACCCACCAGCTACATCTTCGCACGCAAGGAAGTGCGTCCGGGCAAAAAAAGGTTCGCACCCTGACTGCTGGGACCCACCAGCTACATCTTCGCAGGCAAGGAAGTGCCTGACAGTCGGGACCCACCTGGTTGAAGCATACGTAGCATTGTCATTCTGGTCGCGAATGTGTACGTAGATAGTGGTCGATGTAGAGGCGCGCACGTGTCGTAGTAGAGGCGCGCACGTAGCATGTACACGTACGTATAGCGGCCAGTGTGCAAGAAAGAAAATACGGCCACGTATGCACATACGGGCAGGGTCTCGAACGCCTACTCGCGCATACGTACGGCCAAGGCTCGTGTACATGGCTAGGTCGGAACGGAGAAACAGCGTCGTCGTCGTGTTCATGGGGAGCCAACCGGCTGGGTCGGAACGGAATGCGTCGTCGTGTTCATCGGGAGGGCTTGGACGGAACAGCCGATGGAAACGAGGTCTGGCATACCGCAGAACGGAGGAAACGGCCTTGTGTTCGACCGGCCACATTTGAAACGGGATCCTGTTCATCGGGAGGGGTCTGGCGTACCGCAAAACGGAGGAAACGGACCTCCTACGGTCGAAACGGGGGTCCTGTTGATCGGGAGGGGCATGGCATACCGCGAAACGGAGGAAACAGACTTGTGTTGAAGCGCTACGGTCAAAACGGGGGTCCTGTTCATCGGGAGGGGTGTGGCGTACCACAAAACGGGACTCCACGGGACACTGTTCATCTCCACCGTCGACCCCCTCCAGCCTCCACGGGCTACTGTTCATCCACCGTCGACCTCCTCCAGCCTCCACCTGCGACTGTTCATCCACGGGCTCCTGTTCATCCAGCCTCTACCACGCGCTACTCCACCGGCTACTGTTCAACCAGCCCTCTCCACGGGCTCCTGTTCAACCACCACTCCACGGGCTACTGTTCATCCAGCCCTCCACCGTCTACTATTCATTCTGCCGTCCATGGGGTGGTCCTGTTCATCCTGCCCTCCACGGGGTCCTGTTCATCCAGCCCCAACCGGCTCGGTCGATCGGGGTCCTATTCATCCAGAGGCAACACCACGGGGTCCTGTTCATCCACCCCCACCGGGAACTGTTCATCCAAACCCCCCCAGCAACGCTCACTGTTCATCCAGAGGCAGCATCGATCGGCTTCAGTTAGCAGCAGTAGCGAAGGAATCGCTCGATCAGGTTCAGTTAACAGCCATCGATCGATCGCTCGGGTTCAGTAACGCGTAGCCTGCAGTGCAATTACTCGGGTTCAGTTAGAGCCCAACGCCTCGCTTGGGTTCAGTTAGAGCCAACGCCTCGCACACACGCGCGTACGTGTACAAGAGAAACGCGCAACACTCGGCCCCCGACCTCCCACCGTAACCGGGAACTCCCCGAAATTTTCCTTGCCCTCGCTTCTACCACGGTTTTTTCCGTCATGGACGGCCAAAAGAATGTCATGCAGCTGCGTCTCCGGCCCGCCCAGGACGAAAAGCCCATTTTTTGTCATAGAAGTAGGAGCCCACCACATCTATGATGATACTGGGTTTTGTCACAATTATCGTCATAGAAGTGTCATATGTATGACAGAAAAAAATTTCGTTCGGCCCAAAATGTCACGGATGTGTCATTTTTTGGAGTGTAACCCGGACCGCCTGTCTTATCTGTTGAACCAGCCTTGCCCAAAACATGGGACGAAGGAGAATCCGTCCACGCACCTCTGGAAGGATTGCTATATCATGCAAGAGTTAAAAAATTCTAATTCTTTCCAGTATGATCATCGACCGGGCAGCGGTTTGGGCCCCGGGTCACATGGACCGGGTTATGGTGGAGGCAGTTCCGGTTCAGGTTTTCACGGTAACCAGAGCGGGCATGGCAATCAAGGCAATCAAGGCAACCAAGGTGGTTATAACAATCAGGGGAATCAGCAACAGCAGCAGCAATCGGGTTACCAGAGCAACCAGAAGCAGTTGAATAGCGGACAGTATCATGTATTCACCACTAGCCTGGACAAGCGCGATCAGAAGCTTCATAAAAGGGCAGTGAATGCCGTTGAACCGGCGGTGCCCCGTTATTTGCGCTGGTCCGAGCAGCCGATTGTGTGGAGTAGAGAAGATCATCCGCCCCGGGTTGACAATCCGGGTCATCTGGCACTGGTGGTGGCACCTCAGGTGGGAGGTTATAAGTTCACTAAGGTACTCATGGATGAAGGGAGTAGTATCAATATCCGTTATTATGAAACTTTCCGTCGCATGGGGTTAACAGATAAAAATCTTAAACCGTCCAATAGGGTGTTCCATGGTGTGGTGCCTGGTAAATCGGCATATCCTGTTGGTAAGATAGCTCTGGAGGTGGCTTTTGGAGATGAGCATGACTCAAGATCAGAAACTTTGACCTTTGAAGTGGTGAAAATCAAAAGACCGTATCATGCCCTGTTCGGATGGCCAGCTTATGCTAAGTTTATGGCACGGCCTTGTTATGTCTATCTGCAGCTCAAGATCCCGGGTCACAAGGGAACTATAACCGTGCATGGGAGCCGCAAGATCGCTCTGGAGTGTGAAGAAGGTGATGCGGCTTATGCTGAGTCGGTTTGTGCAACAGAAGAGTTGAAGTTTTACAAAGACAATGTTGATCCGGCAGATATGACTTCATTGAAGAAACCAACTACAGAGCATGATCCGGCCCTGAAGTTTAAATCGGCTGATGAGACTAAGCTTGTTGACTTCGTGCCTGGCGATTGGTCCAAGCAGTTTAGCATCAGCGCTAACTTGGATCTGAAATAGGAAAGCACGCTCATCGAGTTCATCCGTGAGAATCGGGACATCTTTGCGTGGAAGCCTTCTGACATGCCAGGTGTACCGAGAGAACTCGCTGAGCACACCTCAATGTTGATCCCATGTATAAACCGGTCAAGCAGTTTCTCCGCCGGTTCAATGAAGAAAGACGTAAGGCTATTGGAGAAGAAGTAGCCAGGCTCTTGGCGGCTGGATTTATCGTTGAAGTATTCCATCCTGAGTGGTTGGCTAATCCGGTGCTGGTCCTTAAGAACAACGGCACTTAGCGTATGTGTGTGGACTAAACAGATCTCAACAGAGCTTGTCCAGCAGATCCTTTTGCCCTCCCCCGTACTGATCAAATTATTGATGCTACGGCGGGTTGCGAGCGTGGAAGCTTTTTGGATGCATATTCTGGCTATCATTAGATCAAAATGGCAGTTAAGGACCAGTAGAAGACAGCCTTCATAACTCCCTTTGGAGCCTTCTGCTATGTGTCCATGCCCTTTGGGCTCAAGAGTGCCCAGGTGACTTATCAACGATGTGTGCAGAATTGTCTTCATAAACAGATCGGCCGCAATGTTCACGCCTATGTGGATGATACTGTGGTGAAATCAAGGAAGAAGGAGACGTTAATTGATGACTTGAGGGAAACCTTCGATAACCTGCGGGTTTACAAAATGATGCTTAATCCGGCCAAGTGCGTCTTTGGTGTACCTGCAGGCAAGCTCTTGATCTTTTTGGTGTCTAACAGGGACATTGAAGCTAATCCCGAAAAAATCAAAGCCATCACCTCCTTGGCCAAACCGAAGTGTATCAATGATGTTCAACGCCTGGCGGGCCGGATTGCCGCGTTGAGCCAGTTTATCAGTCGCCTTGGCGAGAAGGCCATTCCTTTATATCAGATGCTGAAGAAAACGGATAACTTCGTGTGGAGTGACGCCGCTAATGAAGCGTTTGAGGACTTAAAGCGGTAGCTGGCTAATCCGCCGGTTCTCGCTGCTCTGGTTGACAAGGAGCCATTGTTGCTATATGTGGCAGCTAACGCCCGGGCTGTTAGTGTGGCTATTGTAGTGGAGCGCAAGGAGGCCGGAAAGGAATATCCGGTTCAGAGGTGGGTTTACTTTATCAGTGAGGTACTTATTGAGTCCAAGCAGAGGTACCCGCATTGGCAGAAATTGGTGTATGGAGTATTCATGGCAAGCCGGAAGCTTAAGCAGTATTTCCAAGGTCATCCCATCACGATGGTCAGCTCTGCTCCTTTGGGGGATATAATCTAGAACAGCGAAGCAACTGGCCGGATTGCTAAGTGGGCTATCGAGCTCGGGCCTCACGGGTTAAAATACATACCCCGAACGGCGATCAAATCTCAGGCACTTGTGGATTTCATCAATGATTGGACAGAGCTACAAGCGCCCGAAGAGATCATACTTACTGGACTATTCATTTTGATGGGTCCAGGCAATTGGAGGGCTCGGGGGCTGGAGTCGTATTAACTTCCCCACGAGGTGATAAGTTTTGTTATGTTCTCTGTTTAATGTTCCCTTGCACTAACAATGCAGCTAAATCTGAGGCTTTGCTCCATGGTCTGCGGATGGCTAAGGAGATGAACCTCAGCCGAGTTAAGTGCTTCGGTGACTCGAATCTGGTGGCGCAACAAGTGTCCGGCACTTGGGATTCTGACCCACTCATGGCAGCATATCGTCGTGAGGTGGATATTGTTGCAGGTCACTTTAAAGGTTATCAGGTGGATCATGTGGACCAGCGGAAGAATGAAGCGGCGGACACTTTAACCCGCCTGGGTTCCCAACGTAAACCGGTTCCACCTAATGTCTTCCTGGATGTTCTGCATAATCCGTCCGTCAAGCTCCCTGGTGAAGAGGATTTGGCTATTCCTGATCCGGAAGCTCAGTTGGTGGCGGCTCTTCATGTTATCCCGTATTGGACGGTTCCATATCTGGCGTATATGAACTGGGCGAGTTACCAGAGGATGAGACTTTGGCCAGGCAGATAATCCGGCGGTCCAAGTCCATGACTATTATCAATGGAGAGTTACATCATTGTAGTGTGACAGGGGCGTTTCAACGCTGTGCGTCTCCTGAAGAAGGCCCGGAAATTTTGCGTGAGATCCACGAAGGAGATTGTGGTCACCACGCCGGTTCAAAGTCTTTGGTGGCTAAGGCATTTCGTCACGGTTTCTATTGGTTGACAGCTCATGCTGATGCTGAGGACTTGGTCAAAAGATGTGATGGCTGTCAGAAATTCTCAAGGCGCGCTCATGTACCGACTCAAGAATTGAGGATGATTCCAATCACCTGGCCGTTTGCAACTTGGGGGCTGGATATGGTTGGGCCTTTCAAGAGGTCCAAGGACAAGAAAACCCACATTTTGGTGGCGGTTGATAAGTTCACGAAGTGGGTTGAGGCAGAGCCAGTTAGTAAGTGTGACGCAACCACGGCGGTACAATTTATCAAAAATGTGATCTTCCGGTTTGGCTTTCCACACAACATTATGACAGACAATGGTACCAATCTGTCAAAGGGTGCCATGAAGGACTTCTGTCAACGTGAGCACATCTGGCTTGACGTGTCATCAGTGGCTCACCCCAGTCCAATGGTCAAGCGGAGAGGGCCAATCAAGAGATCTTGAGAGGCATCAAACCCCGGCTTATGGTTCCTTTGCAACGGACGCCGGGTTGTTGGGTTGAGGAGTTACCTTCTGTGTTATGGAGCATCAATACCACACCCAACAGATCGACATGATACACACCGTTCTTCATGATTTATGGAGCAGAAGCGGTTCTTCCTAGTGACATCCGTCATGACTCACCTCGTGTAGCGGCATATGTTGAAGCTGACAACGAGAAGGCACCGCAGGGAGCTCTTGACCTGTTAGATGAGGAGCGTGACATGGCGGCGGCCCGTTCGGCGATTTATCAGCAAGATCTGCGTCGTTATCATAGCCGCCAGGTTAGAACCAGAACCTTTCAAGAAGGTGATTTGGTGCTTCGACTCATCCAGGATCAGACGGATATGCACAAGCTATCCCCCCTGTTGGGGATATAACACTGGGCGTAAACCGGCCAGGAGAGGCCGGGTTAACCCCATAAGTAGTTCTTCTGTATCTGAAGTCCATGAAGACAGACAGTGAAGCTTCATGAAGGCCCAGGGCCCAAAGCCGGTTTAAGGCCTATAGACATAAACCGGCATTGACATGTAAACTTGTGTTGTAAGATAGAAGTAGCAGAGACCGAGCCGGACACGATTATGAGTCGGCCTCGGGATTCTATAAACCGGCGGGCGTCCACCCATGTATATAAGGGGACGACCCGGCGGCGGTTCAGGGAGAACAGACAACAACTCGAGACTCAGGCAAAGCGTATTCGCTCCCTGGTCATCGAAACCCCATCAATTCCATCACAACTAGACGTAGGCTTTTACCTTCATCGTAAGGGGCCGAACTAGTATAAAACTCTCTTGCGTCCCTTGTCCGCTTTAACCCCTTTAAGCTAACCCGTAGCGATGGCTCCACAACTAAGTCCTTTCTCTAGGACATCTGCCGTGACAAAACCGCGACAGTTGGCGCCCACCGTGGGGCTATCGCACGATGGTTTCAAGTTCTTAGAGGGCAACTTCGAAGGACTAAAGGGTTACGCTGTGGGCCGAAAGACCAAGAGTCGTCGCGGCAAGCGCTACATCGACGATGCAGGCTGGGGCCCCGAGGCCAGCTCAATCGAGTACGGGTATCGGGTCCCCTTTGGTGGCATACACGTTTTCATTGGCAAGATCGGCGAACCGGGCCCTGAGCCGAACGTCTGCACCGACCTCGTCAAAACGGCTCAGCGTGCGAGATCTGCCCTGGTCAAGCCTGTCATGAAGCGTGCCTTCGTGGGAGTTATCCATGGAGGGGAATCTGAGGATAGATCGGAATCTGGTGGTGAGACCGTCGTTTATTCCGGCGACGAGTCATCGACGAGAGAGACTGAGTCGTTATATCAGTTACAAGATGGCTGGATTGGGGGCTGTTCCGATGGCAACAGTATTCCGGACCCCTTTGATCTGGCAAACCGGGTTGCGATCTTCGCAACCGGCGCTCCACTCTTCGACCGCAGCGGCGATGATTTCCGGATCGGCAGCGGCAGCAGCGGCCGGGGCAGGAGGCCCTGTGCGAACACCAGCTCAGGTTCTATCTGATTTGTTTGACGCGTTGGCAACGCTGATGGCGGAGGTTAACCCGGCGGATCAGGATGCACACAATGCGGAAATCGCGAAAGTGAAAAATCTGATCACCCAGGCCAAAGCCGACTTAGCAGCTGAGGATACTAGGATAGCCGCGGAGTGGACCGCTTTGGATGCACAAGCTTACCGGATTATGCTGGATCAGAGTGCTTCGAACGAAGTGCAGAAAAGGAGGCACCGATCTCGCTTGCCGCCAGTTTATGACGGTAGAAATCTTTTTAACACCCCAGGAGCGGGGACCAGTAATCCGCCGGTGGTAAACCGGGCGGAGGCACCGGGGGCAGGGGCGTCGGTTCAGCCACGTTTGGTGGATCCGCCTCGTCAGAACAACATTATGGCACCGCATGTCCCCACGCCACCGGGTCATTATTCTAACCCGATGGACAACATTGTCGCTGCCGCTTCACGGCTGGCAGCCATCCCGATCGAAGGCGATTCTCCAGCGGCGGTCGAGACGCGTCGGGTTAAGGAGCTTCTTCAGATAGCCTTGGTTCAACAGGAGGCTTATTCATATAGTCGCGATCGGATTCATTCCACTCCCCGTCCAAGCCGGAGTTACAGCAGGCGTATGGATGAACCGGCAGTGTCAAGCAATGCGCGAAACCGTGATCCGCCCCATGGCAATTACCCGGCGGGTGGTGCTGGTGATGCTCAGGAGGTGGTGGACCGGGCTCGGGCACGCAGAGAAGCCGAGTTAGCGGCGCAGCATAAAGCCCGTCAGCTTACTCCGGTTTGTCCAACCACATCGGTGGAACCAGGAGTTACCTCTAGTTCTTTGGGAGTGCCATGTCTTGTCCCAGCATTGCGCAATGTGCGTCTGCCCAAGGATTTCAAGGGCCCGCGCAAGGTGCCGAATTACACCACCGATTTATCCCCTGAAACATGGGTCGAAATTTATGAGATGTCCATGGAGATGTTGGATGTGGATGATGCGGCATGTGCGAAATACTTCACCATGATTCTAGAAGGGACAGCCCGCACTTGGTTAAAGAGCTTACCGGCTAATTCTATCAGGTCATGGGCCGAGTTGAGAGCCCGGTTTATTCAGAATTTCAAGGATACATGCAAGCAGCCCATGTCAATTGTGGACTTAGCTGCCTATGTCCAGGAGGAAGGAGAGTCAACAACCCATTGGGTGCGCCGGGTTTCGGAGATTTTGCATTCATCAGATCGCATCAACGCTGACACCGCAATTTTAACATTGGAAGGCAATTGCCGGTTTGAACCCCTGAAGTTGAAGTTGGGACGGCTCAAACGTCATTGTAATGACATGGGAACCCTCATGGCTGCACTGGTGAAGTATGCCGACTCTGATAGTACCAAGGATCCCGAGTCTGACAATGATAAGACAGGGAAGGGAAAGAAGAGCGGCAACACCAAGGGGCAGCACCACAACCCGGCGGGTCATGGAAACGGCGGAAAGCGTAAGGCGGACCATGGTTTAGACTTTGTGGCTAATACTAATACACACGACAAGGGCCAGCGGCGTAAGGGTAAACCGCCCCAGCGCGGTGGAAGGCAAAATCCTAATCCGGACCGTTTGTCTTATCTGTTGAACCAGCCCTGTCCAAAGCATGGGACGGAGGAGGAACCGTCCACGTACCTCTGGAAAGATTGTTACATCATGCAAGAGTTCAAAAATTCTGATTCTTTCTGGTATGATCATGGACCAGGAGGCGGTTCGGGCCCCAGGTCTCATGGGCTGGGTTATGGTGGAGGAAATTCCGGTCAGGCTTCCACGGTAATCAGGGTGGACATAACAATCAAAGTAATCAGGGTAATCAAGGTGGCTATAATCATCAGGGCAATCAGCAGCAGCAGTCGGGTTACCAGAGTAACCCGAAGCAGTTGAATAGCGGACAGTATCATGTCTTCACCACTAGCTTAGACAAGCGCGATCAGAAGCTTCATAAAAGGGTGGTGAATGCCGTTGAACCGGCGGTGCCCCGTTATTTGCGCTGGTTCGAGCAGTCGATTGTGTGGAGTAGAGAAGATCATCCACCCCGGGTTGACAATCCGGGTCATCTGGCTCTGGTGGTGGCACCTCAGGTGGGAGGTTATAAGTTCACTAAGGTACTCATGGATGGAGAGAGTAGTATCAATATCCTTTATTATGAAACTTTCCGTCCCATGGGGTTAACATATAAAAATCTTAAACCGTCCAATACGGTGTTCCATGGTGTAGTGCCTGGTAAGTCGGCATATCCTGTTGGTAAGATAGCTCTGGAGGTTGCTTTTGGAGATGAGCATGACTCGAGATCAAAAACCTTGACCTTTGAAGTGGTGAAAATCAGCAGCCCGTATCATGCCCTATTTGGACGACCAGCTTATGCTAAGTTTATGGCACGGCCTTGTTATGTCTATCTGCAGCTCAAGATGCCGGGTCACAAGGGAACTATAACCATGCATGGGAGCCGCAAGATTGCTCTAGAGTGTGAAGAAGGTGATGCGGCTTATGCTGAGTCGGTTTGTGCAATAGAAGAGTTGAAGTTTTACAGGGACAATGTTGATCCAGCAGATATGACTTCATTGAAGAAACCAACTACAGAGCATGATCTGGCCCTGAAGTTTAAATTGGCTGATGAGACTAAGCTTGTTGACTTCGTGCCTGGCGATTCGTCCAAGTAGTTTAGTATCAGCGCTAACTTGGATCCGAAATAGGAAAGTGCGCTCATCGAGTTCATCCATGAGAATCGGGACATCTTTGCATGGAAGCCTTCCGACATGCCAGGTGTACCGAGAGAACTCGCTGAGCACACTCTCAATGTTGATCCCAAGTATAAACCGGTCAAGCAATTTATCCGCCGGTTCAATGAAGAAAGACGCAAAGCTATTGGAGAAGAAGTAGCCAAGCTCTTGGCGGCTGGATTTATCGTTGAAGTATTCCATCCTGAGTGGTTGGCTAATCCGGTGCTGGTCCTCAAGAAGAATGGCACTTGGCGTATGTGTGTGGACTACACAGATCTCAACAAAGCTTGTCCAGCGGATCCTTTTGCCCTTCCCTGTATTGATCAAATTATTGATGCTACGGCGGGTTGCGAGCGTTTAAGCTTTTGGATGCATACTCTGGTTATCATCAGATCAAAATGGCAGTTAAGGACTAGGAGAAGACAGCCTTCATAACTCCCTTTGGAGCCTTCTGCTATGTGTCCATGCCCTTTGGGCTCAAGAGTGCCCAGGCGACTTATCCACGGTGTGTGCATAATTGTCTGCATAAATAGATCGGCTGCAATGTTCCAGCCTATGTGGCTGATATTGTGGTAAAATCAAGGAAGAAGGAGACATTGATTGATGACTAGAAGGAAACTTTTGATAACCTAAGGGTTTATAAAATGATGCTTAATCCGGACAAGTGTGTCTTTGGTGTACCTGCAGGCAAGCTCTTGGGTTTTTTGGTGTCTAACAGGGGCATTGAAGCTAATCCGGAAAAGATCAAGGCCATCACCTCCTTGGCTAAACCGAAATGTATCAATGATGTTCAACGCCTGGCAGGCTGGATTGCCGCGTTGAGCTGGTTTGTCAGTCGCCTTGGCGAGAAGGCCATCCCTTTATATCAGATGCTGAAGAAAACGGATAACTTCATCTGGAGTGACGCCGCTAATGAAGCATTTAAGGACTTAAAGCGGCAGCTGGCTAATCCGCCGATTCTCGCTGCTCTAGTGGACAAAGAACCATTGTTGCTATATGTGGCAGCTAATGCTCGGGCTGTTAGTGTGGCTATTGTGGTGGAGCGCAAGGAGGCAGGAAAGGAATATCCGGTTCAGCGGCCGGTTTACTATATCAGTGAGGTACTTATTGAGTCCAAGCAGAGGTACCCGCATTGGCAAAAATTGGTGTATGGGGTTTTCATGGCAAGCCGGAAGCTTAAGCAGTATTTCCAAGGTCATCCCATCACGGTGGTCAGCTCTGCTCCTTTGGGGGATATAATCCAGAACAGGGAAGCAACTGGTCGGATTGCTAAGTGGGCTATCGAGCTCGGGCCTCACGGGTTGAAATACATACCCCGAACGGCGATCAAATCTCAGGCACTTGTGGATTTCATCAATGATTGGACAGAATTACAAGCGCCAGAGGAGAAGCCGGATCACACTTATTGGACTATTCATTTTGATGGGTCCAGGCAATTGGAGGGCTCGGGGGCTGGAGTCGTATTAACTTCCCCACGAGGTGATAAGTTTTGTTATGTTCTCCGTTTAATGTTCCCTTGCACTAACAATGCAGCTGAATATGAGGCTTTACTCCATGGTCTTCGGATGGCTAAGGAGATGAACCTCAGCCGAGTTAAGTGCTTCGGTGACTCGGATCTGGTGGCTCAACAAGTGTCCGACACTTGGGATTCCAAGGACCCATTAATGGCAGCATATCGTCGTGAGGTGGATATTGTTGCAGGACACTTTAAAGGTTATCAGGTGGATCATGTGGACCGGCGGAAGAATGAAGCGGCGGACGCTTTAAGCCGCCTGGGTTCCCAACGTAAACCGGTTCCACCTAATGTCTTCCTGGATGTTTTGCATAATCCGTCCGTCAAGCTCCCTGGTGAAGAGGATTTGGCTGTTCCTGATCCGGAGGCTCAGTTGGTGGCGGCTCTTCATGTTATCCCGGATTGGACGATTCCATATCTGGCGTATATGAACCGGGGTGAGTTACCAGAGGATGAAACCTTGGCCAGGCAGATACCCGGCGGTCCAAGTCCATGACTATTATCAATGGAGAGTTACATCATTGCAGTGTGACAGGGCCGTTTCAACGCTGTGTGTCTCCTGAGGAAGGTCGTGAAATTTTGCATGAGATCCACGAAGGAGATTGTGGTCACCACGCCGGTTCAAAATCTTTGGTGGCCAAGGCGTTTCATCACGGTTTCTATTGGTTGACAGCTCATGCTGATGCCGAGCACTTGGTCAAAAGATGTGATGGCTGTCAGAAATTCTCAAGGCGCGCTCATGTACCGGCTCAAGAATTGAGGATGATTCCAATCACCTGGCCATTTGCAACTTTGGGGCTGGATATGGTTGGGCCTTTCAAGAGGTCCAAGGACAAGAAGACCCACCTTTTGGTGGCGGTTGATAAGTTCACGAAGTGGGTGGAGGCAGAGCCAGTTAGTAAGTGTGACGCAGCCACGGCGGTTCAATTTATCAAAAAGGTGATCTTCCGGTTTGGCTTTCTACACAGCATTATAACAAACAATGGTACCAATCTGTCAAAGGGTGCCATGAAGGAGTTCTGTCAACGTGAGCACATCTGGTTTGACGTGTCATCAGTGGCTCACCCCCAGTCCAATGGTCAAGCGGAGAGGGCCAATCAAGAGATCTTGAGAGGCATCAAACCCCGGTGTTGAGGATATAACCCTTAGAGTCACCCGCCAGGAGGGGCCGGGTTACTCATAATGGTCATCACGCGAAGCCCAGTACCGAGCTTGAAGACGGCGGGTCAATGATGGGCCTAAGACCCGGAGATGGCTTAAAGGCCCGTAGTGATAAACCGCCGTATGGCAAGACTTGTAGTGTAAGGCAAGAGTAGTTGAGAGACCGAGCCGGACACTCTTATGAGCCGGCCGGGACTCTGAGATCTGCCGGGCGTCAACCTCTCTATATAAAGGGACGACCCGGCGGCGGTTTAGGGACAAGTAAGACCTCGTCGAGAGCCAGGCATAGCAATTAAGCTCCCTGGTCATCGAAAACCCTAATCAATACCACCTCAACTGGACGTAGGCTTTTACCTTCACCGTAAGGGGCCGAACCAGTATAACCCTCGTGTTCCTTGTCCCGTTTAAACCCTTTAAGCTTCCTAGCTGCGATGGCTCCACGACTAAGTCCTTGCACGAGGACATCTGCCGTGACAATTCCACGACAGTTGGCGCCCACCGTGGGGCCAGCGCACGGTGGATTTGAGTTCTTGAAGGGCAGCTTCGAAGGGCTCAAGGGATACACTGTGGGCCGGATGACCAAGAGTCGTCGCGGCAAGCTCTACATCGACGATGCAAACTGGGGCCCCGACGCCGGCTCAATTGAGTACGGGTACCGGGTCCCCTTCGGCGGAGTTCATGTCTTCATTGGCAAGATTGGTGAGCCGGGCCCTGAGCCGGATCTCTGCGCCGATCTCATCGAGACGGCTCAGCGCGCACGACCCGCCCGGGCCCTACCTGCCTTGAAGCATGCTTTTGTGGGATGTGTTCATGGAGCCGGATCTCTGATGGATCTGGATCTGGTGATGAGACGGCCGCCGGATCTGACGGCGAGTCGTCTACGGACGAGTCAAACTCGTTGTATCAACTTCAAGATGGCAGGCTCAGGGGGTGTTCCGATGGCGACAACATTCCAGACCCCTTTGAACCGCCGAGCCGGCTTGGAATCTTCATGGCCGGCGCGCAACCTGTTCAAAACCCCGCCTCCGGGTCAGGAAGCCCGGTGCCTTCGCCGGCTCAGGTACTGATGGATCTTACAGATAAGATGACGGTCCTGTTGACCGCTACGGTAGCTCCGGTGGATCAAGTTCAACATGACGCGCAGGTGGCACAGTTAAAGTTGGATCTAGCAAAGGCCAAGGAGGATCCGGCGGCGGAGGGGATCAGGATGGCTGCAGAGAGGGCGGCTCTCGACGCCCAGACTCAGCTGATTCAGGCACAGTCATTCCGGCTCACGACGGATCAAAACGCATCCAATGAGGTCATGCGAAGGAGGCATCAAAAGGCTCAATCTCGACTCCATCCGGTTTACGATCCTCGAAACCTCTTCAACACGCCAGGTGCAGGGTCTAGTAACCCGCCGGAGATCATAGTGCCCGGGGCTGGGACACCAATTCAGCCCCAAGTAATGGGACCGCCCCGGGTGAACCCTGCCCCGCCTCAGTACGTGCCAATACCGCCGGGTCATTATGCCAACCCGTTGGAAAACATGGTCGCCGCGGCGGCACGGCAGCGGCTCTCCCAATTGATGGCGACTCTCCAACGGCGGTTGAAACCCGCCGGGTCAGGGAGCTCCTTCAGACAGCTCTGGCGCAGCAAGAGGCGTACTCTTACAGCCGGGACAGGATCCATTCAACCCCTCGTCCAGGCCGGAGCTCGAGTTATAGCAGACACATGGTTTCAGCGACCGGCTCAAGTAACGTCCGACGCCATGACTTGCCACCTGGCCATGGCCCGGCTCATAACGGAGCCTTTCACGCAACAGACCAAGACAGAGCACGGCAAGAGGCGGAGCAGGTGCCTCAGTTGACGGCTTACCAGACACCCCCGGCTTATCCGACGGCTTCCGTCGACGTGGGTATCCCTACGAGGACTGGGGGTGTCCCTTGTTTAGTGCCGGCTCTCCGCAATGAACGTCTACCCAAGGACTTCAAAGGGCCTAGGAAGGTGCCTAATTACACGGCTTATTTACAACCTGGAGCCTGGATCGAGAGTTACAAGATGGCGATGGAATTGCTGGAGGTCAGCGAAGCAGCGATGGCCAAGTACTTCACCATGATGTTAGATGGGACTGCCCGCACTTGGTTGAAAGGGCTGCCACCAAATTCTATCGGGTCTTGGGCTGAGCTGAAAGCCCGGTTCATCCAAAACTTGAAAGATACCTGTAGGCAGTCTGTGTCAATTGTGGATTTAACTAACTGTAAACAGCAGGAGGGTGAGTCTACGACACAATGGGTTCGCCGGGTCAAAGAGATAATACATTCATTTGATAAGATGGATGCCGGCTCTGCACTCTTGATGTTGGAGCAGAATTGTCGTTTCCTGCCCCTGAAGATGAAGCTCGGGCGGCTCAAGCGCGACTGCAATGATATGGGTACGCTGATGGCGGCTCTCGTCAAGTACGCTGACTCTGATAGTACCAAGGACCTCGCGTCAGATGATGAAAGGACAGGGAAGGGAAAGAAGAATGGCAATAGCAAGGGTCCTCAGCATAACCCGGCAAATCAAGGAGGTAACAAGCGTAAGGCTGATGGCGGCATGGAGTTTGTGGCCAATGCCAGCTCACAGGGTAACAACCAGCGACGTAAAGGGAGGCCACCTCCCCAAGCCGGCGGTTCAAGCCCAACGCTTGAGCAGTTGTTGAATGAGCCTTGTCCAGGGTATGGCTCCAGGGAGAAGCCAGCTACTCATCTATGGAAAGATTGTGCAATCATGAAGGCCTTTAAGAACTCCAACGCTTTTAATGGCAACAATGGCCCGGGCGGCGGCTCAGGCGTCGGCGGCTTTCATGGCCCGGGCGGTAGCTCAAATTCCAATCCTCAGAATGTGCAAGGGGGCTTTAATCAGCAGTCCGGCCAGGGTCATCAACAGCAACAGGGGGGATACCAGACCAATCCAAAGCAGCTCAATGGTGGACAGTACTATGTCTTTACCACCAGTCTGTGTAAGCGAGATCAGAAGCTTCACAAGAGGGCTGTGAATGCTGTTGAGCCGGCGGTTCCACGCTATTTAAGATGGTCTGAGCAGCCTATTGTGTGGAGTAGGGAGGATCACCCTCCCCGGGTTGATAATCCGGGTCACTTGGCCCTGGTGGTGGCTCCTCAGGTGGGAGGATATAAGTTTACTAAGGTGCTCATGGATGGAGGCAGCAGCATCAACATTCTCTATTATGAGACCTTCCGTCGTATGGGGTTGATTGATAAGAACCTCAGCCAGTCCAATACTGTTTTCCATGGCGTGGTGCCTGGTAAGTCGGCTTATCTAGTTGGTAAGATCGAATTGGAAGTGGCCATTGGAGATGAGTACAACTACAGGGTGTAAAAATTGACCTTTGAGGTGGTCAAGATAAGAAGTCCGTATCATGCCATATTTGGGCGGCCGGCTTACGCCAAGTTCATGGCACGGCCGTGTTACGTATACCTACAGCTCAAGATGCCGGGTCACAATGGGACCATTACGGTTCATGGTAGCCGAAAGATAGCCTTGGAATGTGAGGAAGGTGACGCGGCTTATGCAGAATCGGTTTGTGCAACAGAGGAGCTGAAGTTTTACAAGGATAATGTTGACCGAACAGATATGACATCTCTGAAAAAGCCGACCATGGAGCATGAGCCGGCAATGAAATTTAAGTCAGCCGATGAGACTAAACTTGTTGATTTCGTTCCAGGTGACTCATCTCAGCAGTTTAGCATCAGTGCCAATTTGGATCCAAAATAGGAAAGCGCGCTCATCGGGTTCATCCGTGAGAACAGGGACATCTTTGCATGGAAACCTTCTGACATGCCAGGTGTACCTAGAGAACTCGCTGAGCACACTCTCAATGTTGATCCTAAATTTAAGCCGGTCAGGCAATTCCTTCGGCGGTTTAATGAAGAGAGGCGGAAAGCCATTGGTGAAGAGGTGGCCCGGCTCTTGGCAGCCGAGTTTATTGTCGAAGTCTTTCATCCAGAATGGTTAGCTAACCCGGTGCTCGTGCTCAAGAAGAATGGCACGTGGCGGATGTGTGTGGACTACACGGACTTAAACAAGGCGTGTCCGGCTGATCCTTTTGCCCTTCCCCGTATTGATCAAATCATTGATGCTACGGCGGGTTGCGAGCGCTTAAGTTTCTTGGATGCTTATTCTGGATACCATCAGATTAAAATGGCAGTTAAGGACCAGGAGAAGACGGCGTTCATCACTCCCTTTGGAGCCTTCTGTTATGTGTCTATGCCTTTTGGACACAAGAGTGCACAGGCGACTTATCAGCGTTGCGTGCAGAACTGTCTTCATAACCAGATTGGGCGCAATGTTCATGCCTATGTGGATGATATTGTTGTTAAATCCAGGGAGAAGGAAACCTTGATAGATGATCTGAGGGAAACCTTTGATAATCTCCGGGTCTACAAGATGATGCTTAACCCGGCCAAGTGTGTTTTTGGTGTTCCTGCAGGCAAGCTCTTGGGTTTTCTGGTTTCTCATAGAGGCATTGAAGCTAACCTGGAGAAGATCAAGGCAATCACCTCTCTGGCTAAGCCGGCGTGTATAACCGACGTCCAGCGCCTGGCGGGTCGTATCGCTGCTTTAAGCCGGTTTATAAGCCGTTTGGGTGAGAAGGCCATGCCACTGTACCAGTTGATGAAGAAAACTGATGACTTTATCTGGAATGCTGTTGCTAATGCTGCTTTTGAGGATTTGAAGAGACAGCTGGCTGAGCTCCCAGTCCTTGCTGCCCCGGTTGACAAGGAGCCCTTATTACTGTATGTAGCTGCCAACACACGAGCCGTCAGTGTGGCTGTGGTGGTGGAGCGCAAGGAAGAGGGTAAGGAATATCCGGTTCAGCGGCCGGTTTATTACGTCAGTGAAGTGCTCATCGAGTCCAAACAGCGGTATCCACATTGGCAGAAGCTTGTTTATGGTGTGTTCATGGCAAGCCAGAAGCTTAAGCACTATTTTCAGGGTCACCCCATTACGGTGGTTAGCTCTGCTCCCCTTGGAGATATCATCCAAAACAGAGAAGCCACAGGGAGAGTGGCTAAGTGGGCTATAGAACTTGGGCCTCATGGTCTGAAATACGTACCACGCACTGCTGTTAAATCTCAAGCTTTGGTGGATTTCATCAACGATTGGACGGAGCTACAGGTGCCCGAAGAAAAGCCGGATAATACATATTGGACGATTCACTTTGATGGGTCTAGGCAACTGGAAGGCTCGGGGGCTGGAGTTGTATTGGCTTCCCCTAAAGGTGACAAGTTTCATTATGTGCTACGGTTGATGTTTCCTTGTACTAACAATGCGGCTGAGTACGAGGCCTTGCTCCATGGTCTTCGGATGGCTAAGGAGATGAGCTTGAGCCGAGTAAGGTGCTTCGGCGACTCAGATCTAGTGGCTCAACAAGTATCAAGCAAGTGGGATTCCAAGGACCCTCTCATGGCGGCTTATCGCCATGAAGTTGATACCATTGCTGGACACTTTCAGGGTTACCAAGTAGAGCACATCGATCGCAGGAAGAACGAGGCGGCTGATGCATTAAGCCGGCTGGGCTCTCAGCGAAAACCGGTGCCGCCTAATACTTTCTTGGACATCCTGCATAACCCTTCTGTTAAGGTACCTACAGAGGAAGACTTGGCTGTCCCTGACCCGGAGGCACAGTTGGTGGCGGCTCTCCACATCACCCCGGACTGGACGGTGCCATACTTGGCTTACATGACCCGAGGAGATTTGCCTGAGGATGAAACTTTGGCCAGACAAATAACCCGGCGGTCTAAGTCAATGGTTTTTATCGATGGTGAGCTACATCGCCGCAGTGTTACTGGAACGTTCCAGCGTTGTGTTTCCCCTGAGGAGGGTCAAGACATCTTACGTGAGATTCACGATGGGGATTGTGGCCATCATGCCGGCTCAAAATCCCTTGTGGCCAAGGCTTTTCGTCATGGTTTTTATTGGCTGACGGCTCATGCTGATGCGGAGGACTTGGTCAGTAAATGTGATGGTTGCCAGAGGTTCTCGCGACGGGCTCATGTGCCGGCTCAGGAGCTGAGGATGATTCCAATTACTTGGCCATTTGCGGTCTAGGGGCTTCATATGGTTGGGCCTTTTAAAAGGTCTAAGGATAAGAACACCCACCTCTTGGTGGCAGTTGACAAATTCACAAAGTGGGTTGAAGCAGAGCCAGTTAGCAAGTGTGACGCAGCCACGGCGGTTCAGTTCATGAAAAGGGTGGTATTTCTCTTTGGCTTTCCACACAGCATTATAACTGACAATGGTACCAATCTGTCTAAAGGTGCCATGGAGGAGTTTTGTCAACGAGAGCATATTCGACTTGATGTTTCATCAGTGGCTCATCCTCAATCCAATGGTCAAGCTAAGAGAGCTAATCAGGAGATCTTGAAGGGCATTAAGCCCCGGCTTTTAGTCCCTTTGCAACGGACGCCGGGTTGTTGGGTGGAGGAGTTACCCTCCGTGTTATGGAGCATCAATACTACTCCTAACAGGTCTACGGGTTACACGCCTTTCTTCATGGTTTATGGAGCGGAAGCAGTCCTCCCCAGTGACATCCGTCATGACTCGCCTCGCGTGGCGGCTCATGTTGAGGCGGATAATGAACAGGCGCGCCAAGATGCTCTTGACTTGTTGGACGAACAGCGTGACGTGGCAGCAGCTCGCTCAGCGATTTACCAACAAGACCTGCGCTGTTATGACAGTCGCCGGGTTAAGTCCCGGGTCTTCGAGGAAGGTGACCTGGTGCTCCGGCTCATCCAAGATCAAACAGATGCACACAAGCTATCGCCGCCTTGGGAAGGGCCCTTTGTGGTCAGCAAGAACTTGCGCAACGGGTCATACTACCTTATTGACGTTCGGGAGCATAAAGATTCACGCAAGTCGGAGGAGGAGACCCGTCGGCCGTGGAACATAGCTCAGCTTCGGCCTTATTACACTTGAGCCACCGGCTCTCATAATGTACCTATCTCTATAGCCATGTATATATTATGTTAAATAATAAAGCAGGACCTCTGTCCTTTTCTCGTCCAAAGGTAAAAGCGTTGTTTCCATTACACCATCACATGGTCACTTGGAGGTGGATCCGGCTTATGATCGTATTCGAATCTAGCCGTACGCAATATAATCACCTGGGGGCTTCCTGTTCAAACATAGGTCGTATTCGAACCAAAGAGAACATAGCTGTCGATACCCACTTGATTGGCAAAGTGCCGAGCTCATTGGGGAGTTTTCTTTGATCATATTTGAATCATAGCTCAACCCCCTTTGGGAACCGACGTGGATCGTATTCGAATCAGCGTCGTTAAACAACTCATAAGGTCAATTGGGGGCTTCCTGTTCAAACATGGGTCGTATTCGAACCAAAGAGAGCATAGCTGTCGGTACCCTCTTGATTGGCATCGCCAAAGCCACTGGGGGCTATATGATCGTATTCGAATCTTAGCTTAACCCCTTTGGGACGGTTCTCTGGTCATATTTGAACCGGAAGCCCCTACGTTTTTGATCTTCTGATTTATAACAAGTTCTGTTGGCCACATCAACAGTGTGCAAGGGCGGCTTTTATTTTGCTGACTTAATTTTGATTCACAACGTTGATCAACACATAGTGAGTATTCTTGATGCTAGTAAACCGGAATTGAGATCTTCATCTCATTATTCGGGTTACATAAACCGGAAGCATATTTGCAGGCTTGTAAGTATGCAATCATGGTTACATCAAAGGCATAATTGAGGGCCAGTCTTTAGTGACTTTGGTTCATATTCCGGGTTATATATATAAGGTCTATGATTCTCAGTGCGGTAAGCCGCCTAGAGACTTATGACTTGTTTTCTATGCAGGATGGTTAAAGACAGCTATCCGCGCTTAAGGAAAATAACTGATCAATTATAACCCGGAGGAATAAGAAGAAGCAGCTTCAATGGAGTTAAGCATTCAACACGTGCACGATGGCACGACAAATTTTTTATCTTACTCTATTACAAGACTCCCCGAGTCCAGAAGGTGAGGCATTGCTCTAAGGTGCTACCATAAGCCGTCTAAAGATCAAGGTGCTTGCGGAGTCGAAGCTTCCGGCTCATCCCTCTCCGCTCCTCCGGCTGTTCCCATGACCTTGAAGGTTGACGATTTCCGGTCAATGCCGCTCAAAGCTCCAAATTGAGCCTCCTCATCAATTAACCCGGCCGGGTCAATTTCTGGGGCAAAGGTGTGCTTACGAGTCGACGGGACCAAGCTGATGGCTTCATAACGCGGAGTGGGGATCCTCTGATTCTCTGCGTCGTAGCCCGGCTGGTACTTGGTAAGGTCGGTGTCATTCCCAATCAGGGTGGCCACCGGGCGCACGATCTACACACAGGCAGCAAAGTCTTTTTGGTCGAAGGGGGTGCCGTCTTCCTTCAGGCTGGGGTATCCAAGTGCGATGTCAGCCGGGTCTAGCTCTGGAAGGAAAGCCTTGGCCCGGCTCAGAGCAGCTATGGCTCCGGCTCTTGCAGAGGCCCGTCGCAGCTCTTGGAAACGCTGCGGAAGAACGGCAAGCCGGCGAACTACATCCGCCAGGTGAGTCGGAACCTCATTGGACAGGGCCACAATGGCCAAGGCGCGCTGTGACCCGGTGTAGAGTTGCTCCACCAAAGTGTACACGGCCTTCAGCTTGGTCAGCACATTTTGATTGAGGTTGGCGCTTCTGGGACCTGTTTTACAAACGTCAGGTAAGCCGCTAGCAATGATGGGACTTATGAGACATAGAGAATGTAAACTTGTTGAAAGTCTGCAGAATGACTTACCGAAGATTGCGGCGACCATCTGTGACACATGGCGCTTTAAGCCAGAGAGTTCGGCGGTTTTCTCCGTCAGAGCCGCCTCCGCCTGTTCGGCCCGGCTGACCAGAGCAGCCTTCTCTTCGGCCCAAGTCTTCCTTTCGGTTTCAAACTTCTTCTTTAGCTTCTCTTGAGCAACAACACTGGACTCAAATTTAGCATTGGCCTTCCGGGTCTCAGTTTCCTGAGTCTTCAGGCGGTTCTTCAGCTCAGAGATATCAGCCTCAAATTTCTTGCAAGCAGCCTGTACAATTTCCGGATTATAGTATGAAGCATTATTATACAACTTTAAAGTCCCAAGCACTTTCCAAGAAAAGACACTTGGCACTTGGGGGCTAATGTTTGCTGAAAGGTTCTATCTACAAATTGCCGGTTCATGAAAGTAAGCCGGAAGTTAAGTCTACAACATATTCTATCATAAGTAGTAGACTTGGGGGCTAGTATGGTAAAGATGACTATGCAGTAAGCAAGAGAGTGGTACCTCAGACTTCTGATGTATCTGCTTCACCATGTCAATCTCCAGGTCCCGACTGCTGTGCACCTGATTGACATAGCCGGAGATGATATCTCCAATGCTCAAGTTAGCGTAGTTGGTGATGTCCAGCTTGGCCCTGCGGCGCTCTAGCAACTCTTCCTTGGCAGAGCACTTAGCCAGCGCAGTGGGTCTCCCCGGCTCGACAAACTCCGTCCGGGTGATTACCACATCCGGGTCATTGGCCGGCTGAGCCGGGCTGGAGATGTCCGGATTGGTAGAAGTCTCTATGACTGGCTCGTCGGTTGGAGCGGTGGCTTCAGGAGCAGAGGCAGCTGGCGGCTCTTGAGCTGAAACCTCCGGCTCAGTCAAGACCGGCTCTTCGACCAGTTTATTCTTCTTCGCCCTCTTGCTGAGCTTTGCCTGGGCACTGAAAGGATAAAAGGTTAGTACAAAAGCATGAGTAAAGATAAGCACAACACAAGATGATCATCGTCACCCGGGTGCGGTCTTGAAAGCCGGCAGGTTAGATTGCATAGAATCACCAGAGGAAGGTGAAGTTTCCTGATAATTTGAATCAGAAGAATTGAGCGGTTGACGAGTAACGCCCGCCAAAGGATGAAAAGGATATAAGTTGGAGATAACCTCGGTCCGGCGCTTCCTTGATGCTTCAGGTAAGCCGGAGGAGAGGTCTGCATCCTTGTTGGTCCGGGTGTGCCGCCGGCTCTCATGAATCTGTTGCTTCAAAAGAAATTGAGGATCTTGATAAGCTAAAGGATGTGAAAATCTTACTTTCGGGGTTACTCTTCGGACTTTCAGCCTTGGCAAGGGCTCCGAGTCGGAGGAAAGTGTCGTTACCTCTTCAGTCACCGGGTTACTTGCTCCGGTGTCATCCTACTGATGATCAGTATCGATAAGGTGGATAGGAATAAACCAGAAACAAAACAAGAGCCTACAGATTCAGGGGTTACCTCTGACTCGGAGCTGTCACTTAGCTGAAGCAGCTCTGAGGCAGTAGGCCTGCTTCCCTTCTTGCGGGGAGCGGCTCTCCTGGCGGCTTTCTTAGCCTTCCTGGCTTTTTTGGCTGCTTCATGGTCATATTTGACCTTCCAGAACTTGTCATTAGCCTGAAACATACAACAAAGATTTCTTAAGGTTAAGATGGAAACTATTAAAAAGAAAACCAAGGTGTTCAAGTCAGTGGCTTACCGCCGGAGCCGGATTAGCTTAGCAGAAGGGGTTCAGGCCGGTTCTCCCACAGTCGGCTAAGCTCTCATTCAGGAGAGACTTGGTCATGTCGTCCACAACGTCCTCAGGAAGATCGTTGAGGCTGTGCCGCAGAGGGTCATCCTTCTGGCCCGTGTAAGCACACATTAAGCCGGGGCGGCGGCTCAAGGGGATCACCTGCCAAGAGATCCAAACCCGGACCAGATCAATGCCATTGAGGCCGTTTCCCAGGAGAGCCTTGATCTTATTGATGGTGGGGATCAGAGGTTGACGCTCAGCTTGAGAGAGTTTGTCTGGCAAAGGGTGATTTGGCTCCAGACGCAGGGCACGAAAGCCGGGCAGAGGGCTCTCGTCAGCCGGAGAAGTGTCCTGGCAATAAAACCACGTCTGGTTCCAGTCCGTTGGATGGCTTGGCGGCTCAGCATAAGGAAAGAGGCAGTCTCTCCGGCGTTGAATGGAGATTCCACCAAGTTCCAGGCTCGGCCCGTTGGCGCACTCATTCTGGCGGTTCAGATAAAATAGCTCTCTAAAGAGCAGCAGGCTGGGCTCTTCTCCAAGATAGACTTCGCAGAATACTTGGAAGTTGCATATATTTGACACGGAATTGGGTCCTATGTCTTGCGGCCGCAGATCAAAGAAGTTCAGAACCTCTCTAAAGAATTTTGAGCCGGGCGGTGCGAAGCCCCGGCTCATGTGATCAGCAAATATCACCACCTCACCATCTCTTGGTTGAGGTCTTTCCTCCGACAGGTCAGGGGCACGATAAGACATGATTTCCTTCTTGGGCAAGTAACCCATCTTTACGAAATCAGCTAGAGTGTTGTCGGTGACATTGGATCTCATCCAGTTGCACGTGATGGGTGCCTTGGGAGCTTTGGGAGGCATTGTGAAAGATGAAGCCTATGACAAAAGGAAAATGTCCGATTCAATTATAAGCCGGCAGACGTCTACGGTTTAATACTCAAATGGCGGCTTATGAGACGGGCCTAATGACATATGGTTAAGTGCATCGGGTTATCTAAGCCGCTGAAGGTATCGTGAGTAATTCAAATTGTCTACAGCTTTGTCATAAATGAGCCGGAAATTTTATAGCGCGTGGTTTCTTCTAAGCCGGAAATGTAAGCCGCCATAGCTCAGCAGATGCAATTTTTGATTAAGTGTGGTGAAAACAAGTTTCACAGATCGCAGTAATTATTTTGGATCAAACGGTTGGCTAAAAGGAAAAATTTCTAGACCTAGAACAGACATAGAAAAAGTTCAAGGATTTGAACGGAGCCTTTAGGCAATGAAAGGGGATCTATGTACATTGGGAACGGGCATGAAACAGCTACCGCAGCAGTTCTGTACAGTCTAAAGATCAAGAAAAGGTGGTAATGATGGAATCTATCAAGAGCTCGCGATGAACGGCGACGAACACGGGAAGAAGAGCAAAGAACCCTAATGCGGATCTATTCTATGGAGTGGCAAGGGCTTACGGGTGCTGGAGAGTTGCGGAGGTCGCCGCCGTTTCTCTGGTCGCGTCAGGTTGATGCAGCGGCCTGAGTTGGGGAAGACAAGGAGACCCGCGGCGGCGGCGGCGGTGGAGCTCGAGCGGCAGTACAGTGGCGAGAGGAGGAAGACGATGGAGGCGACAAGTAACTGGAGCCTCATGGGCTGGGCTATTTATAAGGTGAGGCTCATAAGTGGGCGTGAGAAACGAGGAGGTCACGACGTGATTATCTCACCCCAAAAACGCCTCGATTTTTGGGATGGCCTTTAAAGATAAGATCCGTTGAGGATATGGTGGGATAAAAAATGGACTTAATGGAAGATGACATCATGGCGGGTTACCAGGAATCCAGAAGATGACATCACGGCGGGTTATAACCTTCGCACGACCATAAGCCGGAAGATTTTTCTCTCAAAAGAATTGAAGATTGACATGAACCGGTTCAAATCAATCTGGGGCCTAATGTTGAGGATATAACCCTTAGAGTTACCCGCCAGGAGGGGCCGGGTTACTCATAATGGTTATCACGCGAAGCCCAGTACCGAGCTTGAAGACGGCGGGTCAATGATGGGCCTAAGACCCGGAGATGGCTTAAAGGCCCGTAGTGATAAACCGCCGTATGGCAAGACTTGTAGTGTAAGGCAAGAGTAGTTGAGAGACCGAGCCGGACACTCTTATGAGCCGGCCGGGACTCTGAGAGCTGCCGGGCGTCAACCTCTCTATATAAAGGGACGACCCGGCGGCGGTTTAGGGACAAGTAAGACCTCGTCGAGAGCCAGGCATAGCAATTAAGCTCCCTGGTCATCGAAAACCCTAATCAATACCACCTCAACTCGACGTAGGCTTTTACCTTCACCGTAAGGGGCCGAACCAGTATAACCCTCGTGTTCCTTGTCCCGTTTAACCCCTTTAAGCTTCCTAGATGCGATGGCTCCACGACTAAGTCCTTGCACGAGGGCATCTGCCGTGAGAATTCCACGACACCCGTCTTATGGTTCCTTTGCAACGGACGCCGGGTTGTTGGGTTGAGGAGCTACCTTCAGTGTTATGGAGCATCAATACCACACCCAACAGATCGACAGGATACACACTGCACTTCATGGTTTATGGAGCGGAAGCGGTTCTTCCTAGTGACATCCGTCATGACTCACCTCGTGTAGCGGCATACGTTGAAGCTGACAACGAGAAAGCACGGCAGGAAGCTCTTGACCTGTTAGATGAGGAGCGTGACATGGCGGCAGCCCGTTCGGCGATTTATCAGCAAGATCTGCGTCGTTATCATAGCCGCCGGGTTAGAACCAGAACCTTTCAGGAAGGAGATTTGGTGCTTCGACTCATCCAGGATCAGAAGGATATGCACAAGCTATCCCCCCCTTGGGAAGGACCTTTTGTGGTCAGCAAGAATCTGCACAACGGGTCATACTACCTAATCGATGTTCGAGAGCGCAAGGACTCACGTAAATCGGAGGAGACCAACCGGCCGTGGAATATTGCTCATCTTCGGCCCTACTATACTTGAGCTACAGGCTCTGCTTATGTACATATTATGACATTGTATATAGTATGATCAATATAATCAACCGGAACCTCAGCTAAAGCGGGGTATCTGTTGTTTTCTTACATCATGTGTGGTTACATGGAGCTTACAAAGCGGCGTCCGGTTTACCCCTTGATTTAGCTTCTCAAAGCTTGATATTAGATCACTTGGGGGCTTGGTCGTATCTGAACCATAGCTACACCTCTTGATCGGCGCAATGACACAGCATCACTTGGGGGCTTGGTCGAACCCGAACCATAGCTACACCTCTTGATCGGCGCAATGCCACAACATCACTTGGGGGCTTGGTCGTATCCGAACCATAGCTACACCTCTTGATCGGCGCAATGCCACAGCATCACTTGGGGGCTTGGTCGAACCCGAACCATAGCTACACCTCTTGACCAGCGTAATGCCACAGCATCACTTGGGGGCTTGGTCGAACCCGAACCATAGCTACACCTCTTGATCAAATTTGGGGCCTGGCAGCCCGTGAAAAGCCTCGACTACAACAGTTTTTATTTGCCTTTTGCTGAGTTTTCTTTGTTTTAATAAGATTTCTGACATTTTTAAACCGGTGTTTATCAGCCCGGTTAGGCTATCAACTACAAGTTGACAGTATACAATCAAATTATAATCCGGAGACTATCAGCCCGGTCTAGTTTTGACTCAAAGTCACCAGTATGGAATAAACTGGTGTTTATCACAGCCCGGAATGGTTTTCTGATAAACCGGCATCATATAACAGGAGTTACTTCTACTCCGGATTAGGGTTATTACCCTCATTACAAAGTTGGTCAGCCAACACTATGCCTAAAGGTCACAGGTACCATATATTTCCATATTTGGTTATCTTTTACCTTGGTTATGAACCTTGGTCATATATATATTTGGGTATCATGACCCGCCCGGTGGTAAACCGCCAGGGCGCTTTAAGCTTCTTATCTGCAGGAACAACTTGAATAAATAGCTATGGATTATGAACGTCATATCTTAAGCATGGCGGATTAACACGCATCAGTTGCAGATAGATATGCACGAAGCCATAACAGACCAAGTGTTTTAGCTAGCCTATTACAAGGCGTTTCAGTGCCCAAAGGGATAATTGTTTCTCAATAAGCATTGCAGCAAGTGGAAGACTAAACCGGCCCCCAGATTATGATTGCTTATCAGCTTGACCTGACGGCTGCGGACCATCTTGCACCGGTTCATCTTCGTCCCTACCCAGCGGCTGGAAATCAATAGTTGTCCAGTCGATCCCAGTTAAAGCTTGGAACATAGCTTCGTCACTTATAAGGGTGGACGGTTCAATGTCAGGGGCATAAGTGTGCTTACGGATTGGAGGGATCAGGTTTTGAGCGTCAGGAGTTGGTGCAGCAACCCGCTTATTATTGATATCATAACTCGCCTGGTAAAATGAAAGATCAGCCTCTTCAGCAAGTTGACAAGCCAGTGGACGTACTTCCCGGTTTATGGCGCGGAGATCTTCAGTGCAGAATTCTAATCCATCTTCTTTTAACCTTGGGTAGCCTTTAGCCACGTCCGTCGGATCAAGATTAGGCACCCATGCTTTTGCCCGGGTTAGAGCGGTCAGAGCGCCAGCCCTTGCAGCAGACCTCTTTAGCTCTTCTACCCGGGCAGGAAGCATAGATAGCCTGTCTAAGGTATCCTTGATTAACGTCGGGGGCGGCTTATTGTGAGAAGCGGTGCAGATAATTCATTGTGCGCCGGTATACAGTTGTTCTATCAGCGTGTAGGCAGCCTTCAGCTTCTTCTGAACATCAGAGCCCAGATGACTAATGCGAGTTCCTGCATCATTGCAAACATCAGCAAACTGGCAACGCATGGGAAGATATGTTGAAAGTATAAAGTAAGGATGCTTACCAAACACAGCAGCAGTCATGGCATGTATCTGCCGCTTTACACCAGTCAGCTCGTCTACCACCGGTTTGAGAGCTGCTTCAGCGTCTTCAGCTCTTTTCCGCAAAGCGGATTTCTCTGTGTTCCAATCCGCCCGCTCCTTGGTGAAGCTCTCCTTTAGCTTTCCCATAGCGGCTAAGGCGCTCGTCAGCTCATCTTTTTCTTTGGAAGTTTCGACCTATTGGGACTTGATGTTCTCTTGCAGATCAGCGGTTTGGCTTTCCTTCTTGCTCAGTTCAGCCTATAAAGAGACAGATACATAATGAGTTGATAGTACATATTTGAAGTACCAAGCACATAACAAGTTATGCCCTTGATACTTGGGGGCTAATGCATATTTGCTCCTTATCAGAAATTTCTACAAGTCCCAAGCACAATACAAGTATTAATGTTGGCACTTGGGGGCTAATGTGTGTTTGCTCAAAAACTGTCGGCATGGGAATTCTTATACAGTCCCGGTTCATCTTTATAAAGTTAAACCGGCCCTTGGGGGCTATACTGGTGAAAGAGCAGTATGGCAAATTTTAAGGAACCGGTTCATCATAAAGAAGTAATCTGGTCCCTGGAGGCTAAATATGCAAAGTTAAGTTATGACAACGTCCCGGTTTAGATTGGTATCATAAACCGTCACTTGGGGGCTACTAGGAGTTGATAAACTGCAATTGGACAAAACAGAAAAATAGTAGTTACCTCATATCGCTCCTTCATCAAGTTTGCCAAACTAGCTTCATAGTCACGGCTGGTATAATGACGGTTCAAGAAGCCAGAGTGAATGTCTTGAGCATTGAGATGGGCGTAGCTTGATAAATCGGCATTCCATTTGCCCTTGCCGATAGCAGAGAGCTCATCCTTAGCAGTATACTTTGACAAAGCGACAGGGTTGCCAGGAGTGGTGTGGCCAGCGCCAGTAATCATAATGTCATCATCTTGATCATCAGCAGCCTTCGCTGGAGTTGGCGGTTTGTCAGTATCCTTAACCGGACTGGCCAGTTTGTCATCAGTTCGGACAGGGCTGGTTGGCCGGTCTGCATGGCTTGTAGTGTCAACTTGCACTTGTTCGGCAAGGAAGTCATGGTCTTGAGGCGGCAGATCGTTAAGCATGTCGTCAGCGTCGGTTTCTTCCGGATCTAGAGTTGTTTCCGGTTCAGCAGCTACATCATCATCAGCCGGTTTGCTTAACCGAGCCTTCTTGCTGGGTCTTGGCTTGGCGCTGAGAAAAGATAGACATAAGGACCAGTACAGTATGTAAAGATAACACATCAAGAATAAAGACACGTGCATAGCTCACCCAGGAACTGTTTTCAGGGGTGGAAGCTGCGTGGCCGATGACTCGCCAGAGGATGAGTGAGAAGTACCCTCATAATTTGAATCAGACGGGTTAAGAGGCTGGCGGAAACAACCTGCTTTTGGGCATGAAGTATCAATGGGATAAGAGACCTCTGATCGGCGTTTCCGAACCAGACTGTTCGGTAAACCGGCGGAGGTAACTACCTAGCCACTATGCCGGGTTGTACGGCGAGCTCCGTGCTGCTCCGTCTTCAAAAGAAAGTTTGGGTCCAAGTAAGCAAGAGGGTGAGAAAATTTTACTTTCCGGTTTGCTTGACAGATTTTTGAAGTTGGCAGAGGATCTGAATCGGAGGAAAGAATGGTTACCTCTATCTCCTCAGCATGACTGCCTTCAGCGTCGTCCTGATAATAATCACTGTCAATGAGATGTACGAAAAATGAACCAAGAGAGTCAAGTTCTACCTCTGGTTCCGGGTTACCCACATCGTCATCAGCTGGTGGATCGGAGGATGCAGTGGTCCTTCTCTTGGCAGGTTTTTTAACAACCTTGGTTTTTGGACGAACTGGCTTGACCGGTTTATCTTGCGGCTTCGCCGGTTTGCCTTGGGATGGTTTCTTGTTCCAGAATGGATCATCACCCTGTCAGAAAATAATCACACCTTCAGAGAATATTTGGACAGAAGCAACTTCAGATAAAAAGATTATATGATTCTTACAGCTGGTGGTTTGTTGAAGGTGCAGAAAGGGAGTAGTCCGGTTTGGGCACAGACAGCCTCCGGTTCGTTGAGTATCTTTTTTACAGCCTCAGTGACTTCTGCATCTGTAAGCTGAATGTCAATGTGCCGCTGAGCATCCTTCCAACTCCCCGTATACTCACACATCAAACCGGAGCGCCGACTTAAGGGCAGAATAGTCCAGCTTATCCAGCAACGAGCAAGATCAACTCCTGTCAAACCGTTCGCCATGAAGGCTCTAAGCTTTGATAATTGGGGAGCATAGTTGGCCCTTTCTCTTGCTGTCAACCTCTGAGGAAAAGGATGTGTGTTGCTAAGGCGCTCAGGGCGGTAACCCGACAGGGGGTTTTCATCAGATGGGGATGTATCCATGCAGTAAAACCAAGTCTGGTTCCACTCTTTGGGGTGACTATGGAGTTTGGGATGGGGGAAGGTGACTTCCTTCCTTTTCTGAACCGCCATTCCGCCCAGTTCCGTATTGGGTCCATCTGAGAACTCTGTGCGACGGTTTAAGTGAAAGAAATCCCTAAACAGTTCGACTAAAGGTTCGTCTTGCAGATAAACCTCACAGAACACTTGGAAGTGGCAGATGTTAGTTACAGAATTGGGACCAATGTCTTGAGGGCGTAGTTGGAAACTAGCCAGTACATCCCGGAATTTTTTTGAACCAGGAGGGCTAAAACCTCGTCCGAGATGATCAGCGAACACGACTACCTCTCCATCCTTGGGTGTAGGAGGATTTTCCGGGCCAGGGACCCTAAAGTGGATGACATCTTTTTTAGCTAAAGCGCCCGTTTTAACAAGATTGTTTAACTGCTCTTCGGTTACTCGAGAGGGAGCCCAATTGCATTCATAGACTTGCTTGGCCATGGCAATGGAAATCTGAAACATGATTATTGCCGGTTTAAGATTTACAGTGGACAACTACACAGCAGGATACAGGCATATTGATAAACCGGAATTGGTTATTTGTAAACCGGAGTCTGACAATGGAAACAGTACAATGATGAAAGCATTGGCGGTTCAACAGGGGACTAATGGTATCTACTGGGTCATCATTTTGTATATGAAGTTAAACCGCCCAATCTGGTATTAAAGATGTATAAGTGAAGGGAAAAACATGTTTCACAAGTTGGCATTATAATTTTGGATCTACCGCATGTCAGAAAATGAAAATATATTCAGACCTAAATATTGGTACCGAAGCAGTTGATGAAGGTTCAGATGGGATTTTCTACTTAAACAAGATGCATGGATGGAAAAGAAGGGCTATGGCTATCACCGTACAGGATAAATATCAAGATTTGAATCAAAGAGCTATTGCAAAACGACGAACACCGATGAACACTGAAACCCTAATGACAGATCTATGGCGGAAGGAAAGAAGGCTTACCGATGCTGATGGAAGAGCGGAGAGGCGCCGCCATTCTCTGGTGCGTTCAGGGTGATGCAGCGGCTGGAGTTGAGGCAGAAGCGAAGGTCGGGCAGCGCAAGGAAGAGGACGAGGTGAAGAGATATGGGGGGGGAAATGGAAAGACCCCCTGGCCCTATTTATAAGGGCAGAAAGATAAGCCTCAGGCGCGAAAATCAAGGAGCCTAAATTTTGGATATGAGGCAGAGCTGTCGCCTCGATTGTCGGAGGCTCGTTAATGACAGGTGACGTCACGGCGGTTTACCATGATCCTAGAAGATGATGTCACGGCGGTTTACAAGATTGTGTGAAGATGTTGAAGAAGAAAATTTCTTAAATATTGAGGATTGACATGAACCAGTTCAAATCAATCTGGCGCCTAATGTTGGGGATATTACCACTGGGCGTAAACCGGCAAGGAGAGGCCGGGTTAACCCTATAAGTAGTTCATCTGTATCTGAAGTCCATGAAGACAGACGGTGAAGCTTCATGAAGGCCCAGGGCCCAAAGCCGGTTTAAGGCCTGTAGACATAAACCGGCATTGACATGTAAACTTTTGTTGTAAGATAGAAGTAGCAGAGACCGAGCCGGACATGATTATGAGTCGGCCTCGGGATTCTGTAAACCGGCGGGCGTCAACCCATGTATATAAGGGGACGACCCGGCGGAGGTTCAGGGAGAACAGACAACAACTTGAGACTCAGGCAAAGCGTATTCGCTCCCTGGTCATCGAAACCCCATCAATTCCATCACAACTAGACGTAGGCTTTTACCTTCATCGTAAGGGGCCGAACTAGTATAAAACTCTCTTGCGTCCCTTGTCCGCTTTAACCCCTTTCAGCTAACCCGTAGCGATGGCTCCACGACTAAGTCCTTTCTCTAGGACATCTGCCGTGACAAGCTATCCCCCCCCTTGGGAAGGACCCTTTGTGGTCAGCAAGAATCTACACAACGGGTCGTACTACCTAATCGATGTTCGAGAGCGCAAAGACTCATGTAAATCGGAGGACGAGACCAACCGGCTATGGAATATTACTCATCTTCGGCCTTACTATACTTGAGCCATAGGCTCTGCTTATGTACATATTATGACAATGTATATATTATGATCAATATAATAGACCGGAACCTCAGCTAAAGCGGGGTATCTGTTGTTTTCTTACATCATGTGTGGTTACATGGAGCTTCTATTTATAAAGCGACATCCGGTTTACCCCTTGATTTAGCTTCTCAAAGCTTTATATTACATCACTTGGGGGTTTGGTCGTATCCGAACCATAGCTACACCTCTTGATCGGCGCAATGCCACAACATCACTTGCAGGCTTGGTCGTATCCGAACCATAGTCACACCTCTTGATCGGCTCAAAGCCAAATCAATCCGGGGCCAAAGAGAGTGTTGAAAAACAACAACACAAACATAGGCACCCACAGAGCACAGCTCAAAATATTACTTGGGGATTCTTTGTTGTCGAAATGAACTAAGAATCTACACTTGTAATAGGCTATCAAGCCATGGCTTGGAAGCCTGGTGTATACACCTAAAACCCCGGGTTAACCTGCCTATTTAAGTAAGTCACTCCGCCCAGGTAAACCTGGTATGACCCTTCGAACTTTGACAAGTTACTCTAAAATGAAGACCCTGAACTTGTCAAGTTAAAACGATGATTGGTTAAGGATTGAGGACCATCTTAAAAGGCTTTGCAAAAATGGTTTAACTCAGTGGCCTGGCAGCCCATGAAAAGCCTCGAATTTGGGGCCTGGCAGCCCGTGAAAAGCCTCGACTACAACGGTTTTTATTTGCCTTTTGCAAATTTTTCTTTGTTTTCATAAGATTTGTGATGTTTTTTAAACCGGTGTTTATCAACCTGGTTAGGCTGTCAACTACAAGTTGTCAGTACACGATCAAATTATAATACGGAGACTATCATCCCGGTCCGGTTTTGACTCAAAGTCACCAGTACGGAATAAACCGGTGTTTATCACAACCCGGAACGGTTTTATTGTAAACCGGCATCATATAACAGGAGTTACTTCTCCTCCAGAGTAGGGTTATGACCCTCACTACAATGTTGGTCAGCCAACATTATGCCTAAAGGTCACATGTATTATATATTTCCATATTTGGTTATCTTTTACAACCTTGGTCATATATATATATATTTGGGTATCATGACCCGCCCGGGGGTAAACTGCCAGGGTGCTTTAAGCTTCTTATCTGCAGGAACAGCTTGAATAAATGGCTATGGATTATGAATATCATATCTTAAGCATGTTGGATTAAGCAAGCATCAGCCGCAGTTAAAAATGCACGAAGGCATACCAGACCAAGTATTTTTACTAGCCTATTACAAGGCATTTCCGTGCCCAAAAGGATAATTGTTTTCTCAAATACATGTTGCAGCATGTAGAAGACTAAACCGGCCTCCGGTTCATGATTGGTCACCAGCTTGGCCTGACGGCTGTGGATCATCTCGCGCCGGTTCAACTCTCTCCTCTCTACCCAGTGGCTGGAAGTCAACAGTTGCCCAGTCGATCCCAGTTAGGGCTTGGAATATAGCTTCATCGCTTATAAGCATGGACAGTTCAATGTCAGGGGCATAAGTGTGCTTACGGATTGGTGGGATAAGATTTTGCGCGTCTGGAATTGGTGCAGCAACCCGTCTGTTCTTATCATCATAACTTGCCTGATAGTACAAGAGATCCGCTTCTTCAACCAGTTGACAAGCCGATGGGCGTACTTCCCGGTTTATGATTCGGAGATCATCATTGCCAAATTCTGTTCCGTCTTCCTTCAAACTGGGATAGCCTTGGGCCGCTTCCACTGGATCAAAGTCAGGTACCCATGCTTTTGCCCGGGTTAGTGCGGCCAAAGAGCCCGTTCTTGTGGCCGACTTTTTTAGCTCGTCTACCCGGGCAGGAAGCATAGATAACCTTTCTAAGGTATCCTTGATCAATGTGGGAGGAGGATTATTGTGTGAACCAGTATAGATGATCCGCTGCGCACCGTTATACAGCTGCTCCATCAGAGTATAGGCCGCTTTCAATTTCTTCTGTACATCAGAGCCCAGATGGCTAATACGAGTTCCTGCACCATTATACACATCAGTAAACCGACAACACATGGGAAGATACGTTGGAAGTATTAAGGAAAAGATGTTTACCGAACACAGCAGCAGTCATGGCATGAATCTGCTGCTTTACGCCGGTCAGTTCATCAACCACCGGTTTAAGAGCGGCTTCTGCGTTTTCAACCCTTTTTATCAAAGCGGATTTTTCAGTCTCCCAATCCGCCCGCTCCTTGTTGAAGCCCTCTTTCAGTTTCTCCATAGCGCCTAGAGCGCTGGTCAACTCTTCCTTGGCTTTGGAGGTTTCGGCTTGCTGGGATTTGAGGTTCTCTTGCAGATCAGCGGTTTGGCTTTCCTTCTTGCTCAGTTCAGCCTATAAAGAGACAGATATATAATGAATTGACAGTACATATTTGAAGTACCAAGCACATAACAAGTTATGCCCTTGGTACTTGGGGGCTAATGCATATTTGCTCTTTATCAGAAATTTTTACAAGTCCCAATCACAATACAAGTTTTAAACTTGGCACTTGGGGGCTAATGTGTATTTGCTCATAAATTGCTGATATGGAATTCTTCTACAAAGTCCCGGTTCATCTTTATAAAGTTAAACTGGCCCTTGGGGGCTACATCAGTGAAGTTAAGATGCATTGTTGCAAACATGAAATTGTTAATAAGTCCCGGTTTAGATTGGTATCTTAAACCGTCACTTGGGGGCTATTGGAGTTGATAAGCTGCAATTAAATATAAGAGAGAAACACTTATGAAGTTACCTCATATCGCTCCTTCATCAAATTTACCAAACCGGCTTCATAGTCACGGCTGGTGTACAAACGGTTCAGGAAGCCGGAGTGAAGGTCTTGAGCATTCAGATGGGCATAATTTGACAAATCGGCGTTCCATTTGCCTTTGCCAATTGCAGAGAGCTCGTCTTTGGCAGTATGCTTTGACAAAGCGACAGGATTGCCATGAGTGGTATGGCCAGTGCCAGTAATCATAATATCATCATCTTTGTCATCAGCAGCCGTCACTGGGGTTGGTGGTTTGTCCGTATTTTTAACTGGACTGGCCGGTTTATCATCAGTTCAGACAGGGCTGGTTGGCTAGTCAGCATGGCTTGCGGTGTCAACTTCTATCTGCTCAGCAACAAAGTCATGATCTTGAGGAGGTGGGTCATTCAGTATGGCATCAACGTTGGTTTCTTCAGGATCTGGAGTTTTTTCTGGTTCAACAGCCACGTCATCATCAGCCGGTTTATTCAACCGAGCCTTCTTGCTGGGTCTGGGCTTGGCGCTGAGAAAAATAAACATGAGGATCAGTACAGTATATCAAAATAACATATCAAGGATAAAAACAAGTGTATAACTCACCCAAGAACTGTTTTGAGGGGTGGAAGTTTTGTGGCCGACGACTCGACAGAAGATGAGTGAGAAGTGCCCTGATAATTTGAATCAAACGGGTTAAGAGGCTGGCGGAAACAACCTGCTTTGGGGCATGAAGTGTCAAGGGGATAAGAGATCTCTGATCGGTGATTCCAAACCGGGTTGTTTGGTAAACCGGCGGAGGTAACTACCGGGCCGTTGTGCCGGGTTGTGCGGCGAGCCCCGTGCTACTGTGTCTTCAAAATAAAGTGTGGGTCCAAGTAAGCAAGGGGGTGAGAAAATTTTACTTTCCAGTTTGCTCGACGGATTTTTGATGCTGGCAGAGGATCTGAATCGGAGGAAAGAATGGTTACATCTACATCATCAGCGTGACTGCCTTCAGCGTCGTCCTGATAATAATCATTGTCAATGAGGTGTATGAAAAATGAACCAAGAGAGTCAAGTTCTACCTCTGATTCCGGGTTACCCACATCGTCATCAGCTGGTAGCTCGGAGGATGCAATGGTCCTTTTCTTGCCAGGTTTTTTAACAACCTTGGTCTTTGGGCGAAGTGGCTTGGCCGGTTTGTCTTGAGGCTTTGCCGGTTTTTCTTGTGGTTTCTTGTTCCAGAACGGATCATTACCCTGTCAGAAGATAATCACAATTTCAGAAAATATTTGGACAGAAGCAACTTCAGATAAAAAGATTATATGATTCTTACAGCTGGCGGTTTGTGGAAGGTGCAGAAAGGGAGCAGTCCGGTTTGGGCACAGACAGCCTCCGGTTCGTTTAGCATCTTCTTTACGGCCTCAGTAACTTCCGCATCTGTAAGCTGAATGTCAATGTGTCGTGGAGCATCCTTCAAACTCCCCGTGTACTCAGACATCAAACTGGAGCGCAGGCTTAAGGGCAGAATACTCCAGCTTATCCAACAACGAGCAAGATCAACTCCTGTCAAACCGTTCGCCATGAAGGCTCTAAGCTTTGATAGTTGAGGAGCATAGTTGGCCCTTTCTTTTGCAGTCAACCTCTGAGGAAAAGGATGTGTATTGCTAAGGCGTTCAGGGCGGTAACCCGGCAGGGGGTTTTCATCAGGTGGAGATGTATCTTTGCAATAAAACCAGGTCTGGTTCCACTCTTTGGGGTGACTATGGAGCTTAGGATGAGGGAAGGTGACTTCTTTCCTTTTCTGAACCGCCATTCCGCCCAATTTAGTATTGGGTCCATCCGTGAACTCTGTGCGACGGTGTAAGTGAAAAAAAATCACTAAACAGTTCGACTGTAGGTTCCTCTTGCAGATAAGCCTCACAGAAGACTTGGAAGTGGCAGATGTTGGTCACAGAATTGGGACCAATGTCTTGAGGGCGCAACTGAAAATTGGCTAGTACATCTCGGAAAAATTTCGAACCGGAAGGGCTAAAACCTCGACCCAGATGATCAGCAAACACGACTACCTCCGCGTCCTTGGGTGTAGGAGGATTTTCCAGGCCAGGGACCCTCCAGTGGATGACGTCTTTCTTGCCTAAAGCGCCCGTTTTAACAAGATTGTTTAACTGGTCTTCGGTTACTCGAGAAGGAGCCCAATTGCATTCATAGACTTGCTTGGCCATGGCAATGAAAGATCTGAAACATGATTATAGCCGGTTTAAGATTTACAGTGGACAATTATAAAGAGGTATAAGGATGTAAGCATATTGTTAAACCGGAGTTGGTTATTTGTGAACCGGAGTCTGATGATGGAGACAGTACAATAATGAGTGCATTGGCGGTTCAACAGGGGACTAATGGTATCTACTGGGTCATCATTTTTTCTATGAAGTTAAACCGCCTAATCTGGTATAAATCTAAAGATGTATAAGTGAAGGAAAAACAAGTTTCATAGTTTAGCATGGGAATTTCAGATCTGCCGTGCGTTGGATAATCAAGATATATTCTGGTCTAATCTCGAGCGCTCAAAAAGTTCAGTAAGTTCAGATGAGTTTGATATCAAGTAGATGCTTTAACAATAAGAAAGGAGTTTAAACTACAAAAGGCGCTGGAAACAATCAGATCTAACTGGCCATTGGTACTACCAAAGGAAGAACAACTTCAAGATATGAAGAGCACCGAACCCTAATGGCTGATCTAGGGCGAGGAGAAGAGGAACTTACTGGTGCAGGAGGAAGCAGCGGAGGATCACCGCGTTTCTCTGATAAGATCAGGTTGATGCAGCGGCCTTTGTTGAAGCAGAGGCGAAGGACGACGGGGGCGACAGGGCTCGAGGGTCGGTCGGCGCGAGGAAGACGACGACGCGAAGAGGCACGAGGGGGAAAAGTGAATGTGACCCCTCGGTCCTATTTATAAGATGAATGGATGAAAGGCAGGCGCGAGAATCGAGGAGCCCGAAAAATGGGGTGTGTGACAGCTTTGTTGCCTCGATCCTCGGAGGACCATTAATGAAGATGGGTTATACACAGTTTTACATAACAGATGACGTCATGGCGGTTTACCATGGTCCTGGAAGGTGATGTCATGGCGGTTTAAAAGATTATGTGAAGATGTTGAAGACGAAATTTTCTTAAGTACTGAGGATTGACATGAACCATTTCAAATAAATCTGGGGCCTAATGTTGGGGATATTGCAGCTGGGCGTAAACCGGCCAGGAGAGGCCGGGTTAACCCCATAAGTAGTTCATTATATCTGAAGCCCATGAAGATAGACGGTGACGCTTTATGAAGGCCCAGGGCCCAAAGCCGGTTTAAGGCCGGTAGACATAAACCGGTATTGACATGTAAACTTGTGTTGTAAGATAGAAAGAGCGGAGACCGAGCCGGACACATTTATGAGCCGGCCTCGGGATTTTGTAAACCGGTGGGCGTCAAGCCATGTATATAAGGGGACGAGCCGACGGCGGTTCAGGAACAACAAACAACAACTCGAGACTCAGGCAAAGCGTATTCGCTCCCTGGTCATCGAAACCCCAGCAATTCCATTACAACTAGACGTAGGCTTTTACCTTCATCGTAAGGGGCCGAACTAGTATAAAACTCTCATGTCCCTTGTCCGGTTTAACCCCTTTAAGCTAACCCGTAGCGATGGCTCCACGACTAAGTCCTTTCACGAGGACATCTGCCGTGACAAACCCACGACACCCATGGAATCTGCGAGCTTTGGAAATCAGTTCGACAGAGTTGTACTACTCCATGACCAAGATGTTAGTAACGCAACTTACCTTGTCACCAAAAAGATTTGTTATCTAATTATTTGTTCCATCTGCGCCTCATCATGTGATTTTTTTCCATTTCAATTTTGTACCTACGAGATGTCAGTTAACAGTTTGTCAGTCTCTAAATACTTGCAGTAACCGTGATTTTGGTATGAAATTACCCTGTAGGTCATATTTCTAACTATTGACAATAGATGCGCAAATAAATAAGATTATATTAAAATCTGTAGCTTGCCTTGGCTGGTTTGTAAGGGAGTAACTTGCTTTAATGGTGTACAGCTTCAGGGAAAGATGCATTTGTACAGCTTACTACAGCATTGGAGAAAGTGGGGCAATCCGTTCTCTTCCTTATACACCTTCCCCTGGTTCAGAAGTCCACTAAGGTTTCTGTTTCGTAATCTTCTGCTCATGATGTAGCATTCTAATTTATTTTGTATCCTTAATTTTTACATTAACTGGTATCTAGTCTTTGTTAGTTTAGTCTGCAAATATATGTCTGCTTATATAGTCTTAAGTTTTGTCCAGTCCCATATTTCATGCATTCATATAGGTATCGTTTATCAGTTATTCATTGACATGAAAAATGATACATGATTAGGAAGCTCCGTGGTGACTGTTGGCCCAGACCCGACGCCGAGTACTTTCCGGCGACGGTGATACGACCGACGATGAACGACGATGACGAACGGAGCTTGCTGACGAACTCGACGAAGTGCTTTACGCCGAGATGCATCGATCAACCGCAGTGCAAAGCTAGCCTCCTTTAGCTAATCTTGCTCTTGATCGATCAAGCGTCGTAGTTGCTGCAAGCAACACAAAACAGCACACGTACATACACAACGGCCAGCCGGCCGGAAGCACGCACGCGTATAACCGATGTATTGCCACAGAAACGTATCGTCCCTGGTGATTACTTTATTGCTTCAACTCATGGTTTTGTTACAAGGGGATACTTGACTATATATACTAGCTAAGCCAACTAGTACTAGTCCTACACGGTGCTTGTTTAGGAATCCTACACGGACACACACACATATACGTGCACGGCAAGGACACGGACGTGATCATGTTTAACTCCAACAATCACCCCCCCTAAACACGACGTCGTCACGTGACCGCTCCGACGCCGATCCTTCTTCGCTTCTCCAAGAACTTCTCTCGATCCAAACTCTTGGTTAGGATATCCGCCATCTGATCATCGGTGCAAACGTAGTTGACCTTCATCTTACCTTCTTCCACGCAGTCCTTTATGTAGTGATACACCGTATCAATGTGCTTGCTCCTATCATGCCGCACTGGTTCTTCGCGTAGAAAAGTTGTAGACTTTCCATCAACATTGAGCACCACTTGTTCCGGATCTCGATCCATGAGATCACCGTGCAGCCTCCCTAGCCACACACCTTGACACATCGCAGTGGCAGCTGCAATATACTCTATTGCATCAACTGTGGGTGCTTTACTCTTCTTGCTCAGTTCAAGACGAGGTTTCGTTGAAGATTCAATTAGATTGCAATCTTTCATGCCACAGTTTTCAAGTATCTTCCTTGTGTATGCCTCCTGGCATAGTGTGATATCCTCTGTCTTTTGATGTACCTCTATCCTGGGGTAGAAGCTCAAAAGACCTAGATCATCCCTCTTGAAAATCTCCTTCATTTGTAACTTGAACTTTGCAATCACCTCTTCATCTGCTCCAGTAATCAATAGGTCGTCGACGTAGATGCCAACTAGTAGACGATCCCTTCCTTCACCTCTCTTGTACATTGCATGCTCTAGTGGGGCTTTCTCAAATCCAAGAGAAATCAATGTCCGATCAAGTTTGATGTTCCACTCCCGAGGTCCTTGCCATAGCCCATACAAGATTTTGTGTAACTTCAGTACCTTGTGCTCTTCTCCCTCTTTGATGAAACCCGGCGGTTGATTCACATACACATCTCCTTCTATCTCGCCATTCAAAAACGCGGAGTTTACATCCATGTGATGTATCTTCCATGATTCCTGAGCCGCGAGAGCGATGAGTAATCTCACCGACTCCATCTTTGTAATGAGAACGAACACTTCTTCGAAGTCCATACTTTCCTCTTGCACATACTCTTTGGCCACAAACCTCACTTTGTGCTTCATGCACCCTTCAACATCTTTCCTGACCTTAAATTGCCACTTGAGCTCTATCGCCTTTTCATTGTTGGAAAGATCCACAAGCTCCCATGTATTATTGTCATGGATCGACCCCAACTCTTCTTTCATAGCATGACGCCAACACTCCTTCGTATTTGCGTCCACAAATTCCGCCGGTTCCTCGGCGCTTGCTAGACACCGTCGCCCACTCCCGTTCACCATTACCGGGTTAATCGTCTGAAGAAATTTCTCCGGATATGAGTGTAACTCCGGATGTAGATGATCGGTTGTAGATGGACGTGTCGTTTTCTCCAGTACTTTCGGAGGCGACATAGGTGCCGAAGTGACGTCATCTTCTGCGTACAATTCTGCTAGCAACTGCGAGCCACCACCGATGCTCGCTTCTAGGCTGACAAATAGAGTACTGGACATACTTGCTGACTGGCCACCACCAAGTGATGCTACTGCACCCCCTGCGCATGAGATTGGTGCTGCATCATTTACACATAGTAAAGTTCCAGGTGCCACCACGTATGAACCATGAGACACTTCCCCAAGTGGGTCTTTTCCTTCCTCTGGATGTTGCCCACGTTCTGGCCCAGGCACCATGCCTCCACCTGGTGATGCTTGAGCTGCTAGCTTGCAGTGGCCACCACCGCCCAACTCACTGGAGTGATCGGCTTCTTCTGGGTACCCGTCCTTTGCTAGGCTGCGCCCTCCGACGCACATGGCTGGGCTTTGCAACAGAACGCGTGTGCCTCAATCGCCTCGACTCGCTACTTGGCGACCGCCTGCAACGCTCTTTGCCGAGTTGTTTTCGTGGACATCTGGCGCCACGTACGCCATTACGTCATTGTCTTTTGTGTCGCTTTTGCGGCCGCCCTCCAGTTGACCAACACAAAGACTGCTTCTCCATGGTCGAGCACACGCTGCTTTCGCTGTATCCGATCCAGCAAAGTTAGCACTTACGTCTGTAGCATCGACGTAAGTTTCGGAGTCACCTCCCGCATCAGTAGCATCGACACGAGTTTCCGAACCATGATTATGAAGGTGAACTTTTTCTTTCACGAGCACAACAATTTCTTTAGCCAGCTCTTGAAGAACTGGATCCTGCTTGTCCACGAGTTCACACATCAACATCATGTCACTATCATCTCCTTGCTGGGCTATGAGCGCCTTCTGCTTCGGTGCTTTCTCGCAGTCAGCCTTGAAGTGGCCGAGGAGGCCACAGTTATAACACCTCACTTTTCTGATGGCAAACTTTCTCCTCGGTGGTGGTGCAGCCTCATCCTCCGAGTCGTCGTCCGAGTCGGCGTCCGAGTCGGCGAAGTTCTTTCTCACCGAACGCTACTTCCCCTTCTTCTTGCTGCTGCTCGTGGATCCGCCTTGCTTTTCCTTTGACAAAGCGATCCACTGCGCCCTTGTGAGCATCACAAGCTCGTCGTTCCTCCCGTCACCAAGACTGTACCGCATCCGCTCGTGGTGAGCCTTGTACCGTCCGACAAGATCGTCGATGGAGAGAGTCGCGAGATCGACGCACTGCTCGATCGCCGTGACAATTTGCAGGTACCGGGGAGGGGCCGCACGCAAGAACCGCCGGACAACCGAGGCCTCCGTGAGGTTTTCTCCAAGCACGCGGATCTGATTGACGAGAGTAGCCACTCATGAAGCAAACGCATCCACGGACTCATCGTCGCCCATGACCAAAGTCTCGTAGTTCCTTAGGAGAGTTTGGAGATTGGCTTGCTTGACGCGGGTGTGTCCCTCAAACATGAGCTTCAGCGTATCCCACACCTCCTTCGCCGTTGCTTTGGCGATTAGGTGCTGGAGGACATCCATTGGCATCACCGAGTAAATCGCCGACGCCGCCTGCCGATCCTTCCGGTGCTCGGCTCCCTCGTTCTTGAAGGCGTCGCCTCCTGGGTCGACCGCGTCCCATAGCTTGTTGGCGCGGAGACCACACTCCATGAGGGCCTTCCACACCCCGAAGTTCTCGCGATCAAATCGTGGGTACGACGAACTCGCCGGAGCAGCAAATACTTTAGCCGCACTGGAGTACTCCGCCAGCTGCTTGTTCTTCTCGTCGTCCATCATGATCCTCCGTTACTAGAAGATCAACCTTGCTCTAGATACCAATTGTTGGCCCAGACCCGACACCGAGTACTTTCCGGCGATGGTGATACGACCGACGACGAACGACGATGACGAACAGAGCTCGCTGACGAACTCGACGAAGTGCTTTACGCCGAGATGCACCGATCAACCGCAGTGCAAAGCTAGCCTCCTTTAGCTAATCTTGCTCTTGATCGATCAAGCGTCGTAGTTGCTGCAAGCAATACAAAACAGCACACATACATACACAACGGCCAGCCGGCCGGAAGCACGCACGCGTATAACCGATGTATTGCCACAGGAACGTATCGTCCCTGGTGATTACTTTATTGCTTCAACTCACGGTTTTGTTACAAGGGGATACTTGACTATATATACTAGCTAAGCCAACTAGTACTAGTCCTACACGGTGCTTGTTTAGGAATCCTACACGGACACACACACATATACGTGCACGGCAAGGACACGGACGTGATCGTGTTTAACTCCAACAGTGACATAGATCAAACTATCTTGATATATGATATGCCGCACTTGCAGCAATGGCGCATGGGTAGTGTTTCTAAAAACTGGGTACATACTGACCAAAAATTATTCAGCCCTTACATATGTCTGCTTTTATTCGAACTGTTCAGACATTACATAGGTTACCTCTGATGCATTTTATTCAACTTTTGTACTAGGTTGGTCTTGAAGAATTAAATAGTGGCACATTAATTTATTTTTATTTTTCTGTAAACATTTGGATCCTATTTTATCTAGAAACAAAACTCCGCTACTTTTCCTACATAAGCCCAGAATAATTCACACACACATCTTTGGCGTCTGCGTCTAGGGCCGAGGCTCATCCCTTCTAAATCTCTGTTGGTGGCTCATGTCCTCATCTCAGATCGGGGTGATGTTGTGATCAGACAGAAACCCGACTTCCCATAGCTGCTCAGTATGGTATGGTACCTCTGATTTATCTTTCTCAACTTCTAATTTAGAGCATGGTCTTCTCTGTACTAATTAGATGTTGCATTCCTACAAGGCCGAGTCAGGGGCTCAAGCCAGGCGTGATAACAGGCAAACATGGATTAGAAAGTTGTCCCACAACTCCCCTTTTCTATTTCTTAGTTCAATATGCATGTCTTTTTTTTCTATGGGTTGATAACTCCAGCTGTCCCAAATTTGATGATGCGTTTCTTTCCCATGTTTCTTCTACAGGTTCTGAGATAGTTAATCATGGATTGGAAAACTCTAATGTGTGACATTGTAGTTCTCATGATGTAGATTATTTAGATTTTCAAGCTATTGGCATTGATACTTTTTCTCCTAATACACCATACCAAGGGTGAGTAGTTCACGAGTAATGGTGACAGGATTTTTTTAATGCAGAGACCTTTGGAAATTGGAAATGTCCAATTATGTATAATCGATGTTATTGTTACCTACTTACCATTTAGTTGGTTGCTGAATTCATCTCAGTGTTCATATAATCTTTGGATAATTGTTAGTAGTAAATACATGCTGATGGTTGCTCATAGTGAACACGCACATCTGATTGATCAAAGATGATCGGTGTATTAATGTACTCGTACTAAGTTATCTATAAGACACGCATGAGCATATGTCTTTACTCCCACCGATCTTTTCTTGGACACTTGGTAATTTTTCTGTGGATCCTTTTCAGTACAATGCATAGCATGTATATTTTTAAACTTAAAATCTCGAATTTATGACTAAATAGTATTATGTTTTTTTCTGTAGGTTGAGAAGTTCAGTACTAGATGATTAATTGGATCTTTGTCCTTGGAGACTATATGCTGATGCTTGGTACTTGCAAGAGAATGGAGGAAGTTCTATGAATGTTTAGAATTTTATATCATGTAAAATGTTTTATCTCCTAAGCAAGTGATGTACTCCTAATTGATGGTACTTGCATTGCAATGTAAATATTGTACAATTGAATCAATATACCAGTTTCATTTCAACTCCATCAATTTTACTAAAGTTGTCTACCACGAGTTCGAAAAAAAGTTGCACCATGTACAACTATTCTGACTATACACACTGTTATTAATAATTATATATCGAGGTTATTCTAGTGTGCAGACACCAACGGATAGAAGCGTTGGATGAATCTGTTGTTGCCTTGCAACACATTATTCTTCATATTACCAACGGATCTATATATGTTGTTGTAGGCTCTTGCAACGCCACCAACGACAACGCATAATAAGCCGTTGGTGTTGACCTTAGCAACACTTATATGGACAAATGACAATACATCGATGCATTGCTAAAGGGGGGTTCTTGTTGTAGTGTTAGCTAGATGGCTTCTTCTCTCTCTTTGGATCTCAATACAAAGTTCTCCTCGATCTTCTTGGAGATCTATTCGATGTAACTCTTTTTTGCGGTGTGTTTGTCGATATCCGATGAATTGTGGGTTTATGATCAAGATTATCTATGAACAATATTTGACGCTTCTCTAAATTCTTTTATGTATGATTGGTTATCTTTGCAAGTCTCTTTGAATTATCAGTTTGGTTTGGCCTACTAGATTGTTCTTTCTTGCAATGGGAGAAGTGCTTAGCTTTGGGTTCAATCTTGCGTTGCTCGATCCCAGTGACAGAAGTGGAAACGACATGCATTATATTGTTGCCATCGAGGATAAAGAGATGGGGTTTATATCATATTGCTTGAGTTTATCCCTCTACATCATGTCATATTGCCTAATGCATTTCTCTGTTCTTATGAACTTAATACTCTAGATGCATGCTGGATAGCGGACGATGTGTGGAGTAATAGTAGTAGATGCAGGCAGGAGTCGGTCTACTTGTCGCGGATGTGATGCCTATATACATGATCATGCCTAGATATTCTCATAATTATGCACTTTCCTATCAATTGCTCGACAGTAATTTGTTCACCCACCGTAATACTTATGCTATCTTGAGAGAAGCCACTAGTGAAACCTATGGCCACTGGGTCTATTTTCCATCATATTAATCTCCCGTCAACTAGCTATTTCTGGCGCCGTTTATTTTGCAATCTTTACTTTTAATCTTTATCATAAAAATACTAAAAATATTATCTTATCATCTCTATCAGATCTCACTTTTGCAAGTGGCCGTGAAGGGATTGACAACCCCTTTTTCGCGTTGGTTGCAAGGTTCTTATTTGTTCATGTAGGTACGAGGGACTTGCATGTGGCCTCCTACTGGATTATAGCTTGGTTCTCAAAAACTGAGGGAAATACGTACGCTACTTTGTTGCATCACCCTTTCCTCTTCAAGGGAGAACCAACGCATGCTCAAGAGGTAGCACCATTTTTTAACTAACTAAAGCATATTAAGTCATTTTATAGAGCTATCTAAGGTTATTATGTCATTTTAGAGCTAATTCTGTCATCAATGAACTAGCTAAGATTAGTTTAGGCCATTATTGAGCTATCGAAGGTAGTTATGCCATTTTTTTTACTAACTAAAGCATATTAAGTCATTTTATTGAGCTATCTAAGGTTATTATGTCATTTTAGAGCTAAATATGTCATAAATGAACTATCCAAGGTAGTTATGCCATTTTTAACTAACTAAGCATATTAAGTCATTTTGGAAGGGATAAATGCTAGCATGAAGAATGAAATTGCATGAATCACAGGTTCAAAAAAAAAAGAAATTGCATGAATCATGTAGCAAACCACATACCCAGTTATCCCCGTACTCAAATAGGTTGGAGATCCCTTGATGGTGTAGCACACCTTCCATTTGGTCGCGCTTATCCTTGGCCATATGTTGTTCGACTAGCCATTGGGGAGAGCACCATGCATCCACCAACGCCTCCCAACAGTCCATCTTATCCACACACCATCTCGGGGGCACCTAAGTGAGTCAAGAGAAATTTCAGCGCTACGCCTACGAATCAAATCAAGAAAACTAAGTTCAAGGCCTTAAGAATAGGTAATTACCTGCATGTACTTCTCCTTACTAAGAAACTTGCAGCGACACTTCTTCTTGCCCCTCCTAATACCCTTTGAGGCGTAGTAGTCTCGAACGGCCTGCACTCGAGCCTCGTGCCGTAAGTTCTGAAGTAGGCGCTTGCACTCGGTTTCGACAACCATAGACACGGCCTCCTGCTCTCCCTCTGAAACCCTGTAGAAGGTCTGCAATCAAAAAAGACAACACTGATTAGTACAATCACTAGGTAGTGTTGATTTTTAATTCTGTAAAGGAGAAATTACCCAAAATCGACGGAACACAATGTCGGCCACCGTCGCACAGGACACCGACCCTCTCCTCCGGCGGGGAGGGGGCAACCGAGTACAGCTCCCAGTTTAGTGCTAGCTGTGGAACCTGACCCTCACTGGGCAACGTGACCCACCAAGGGAAGTGCTGCCGGCAAAGCACACCAAGGACCTGGTTGGGCCTGCGGACACCACGGGGGTGTACCCAGCACCTGCAGTATGACAAGGCCAACGCATTAGATATTAATTTGAAGGAACATGAAGGCAAAAGGTTAAAAAATAGTAAATGCACTTACTTCAACCCTTTAGGCGCAATCAACCACCTCTGGTCGGGGGTCGTCGGCACAGGCGGGGGCTTTGTACAGACACGCTTGTAGACCTTCTTGCCCTTCTCAACCAGCTCCTCGTCGCTGTAGCTACCATCTGAAAAGGTGTCCTCGCTACCATCAGTAGGGCCACTAGCCTCCGGAGTCTCGTGGGAAGAAGACTGCGGGATCGGAGTATTCTGGGACGAAGACCCCGTGACCAGAGTCTTCTGGGACGAAGACTCTGGGACCGGACTCACGTGGGGCAAAGGATCCTCGACACGAGTCTGGTGGGGCGAAGGATCGGCGACCCGAGTCTGGTGGGGCGAAGGATCGGCGACCGGAGGCTCATGGACCAGAGTCCGAGACGGGTCCACGTCAGACAGAGCAGTCCTGTGGTCGGGTGAATCAGCTAAGGGTGGCAGCGAGGAAGGCGTAGCAGCCTTCCTACCTCTCCTGCTGCCACGTCCACCTCTACCAGCCTTCTTCGTCCTCCCCCAACCTCTCCCAGCCAAAGAAGAAGCGCCCGCCGCAGCTGTCTGCATACTGTCTAGCAGCGCTCTCTCGAGGGGCTGGGCTGGAATAATGGAACCACCCCTCCCAGTAGCGCTCGCAGGAGGCTCGGGGCTCTCTGGAGCCTTGTCCACCATCCTGTCAACACCTGCAATGACACAAAGTAAACAAAATTAGTACAACATAAAAAATTTGGATACCTGACATGAAGATAATAATATGTATATAATTTAAGTGTATCATCATCATGAACATAATAAAAAATTGAATACCTCACATTACTAATATTACTCTGAAGCGTCTATATATGCTCCGGGATCATTAAATGCATAAAAAAATTGAATGCCTCACATTACTAATATTACTTTTAATCGGGGTCGGGGTCG